>NW_027012041.1:0-21039 GCF_036934945.1 Oncorhynchus masou masou
ATGTTATGTACTTGAGTGAAGACCCAAAAGCGGTTTTAACAGAAAACAGAGTTCTTTAATGAAAAACAGGAATGGCATAAATCCTCTTCCAACGTAGTCAATGGAACAAAAAGAACGTTAGAATAATGCAGGATGCACCTGCCAGGCAGACTCCGACAGGATAGGACAAGGTGGAAGCAAACGGGACGACAGCTTGCTTCTGGCATCAAAAACACAAACAAGAATCAGACACTGAAAGTAGCAGGAACAGAGAGAGAAATAGAGACCTAATCAGAGGGGGAAGAGAGAACAGGTGGGAAAGAGTGAATGAGCTAGTTAGGGGAGATGTAGAACAGCTGAAGAATGAGAGACAGAGAAGGTAACCTAAAAAGACCAGCAGAGAGAGACAGAGTGAAGAGAAAGGACAGGAACAGACATAACAAGACATGACAGTACCCCCCACTCACCGAGCGCCTCCTGGCGCACTCGAGGAGGAAACCTGGCGGCAACGGAGGAAATCATCGATCAGCGAACGGTCCAGCACGTCCCGAGAGGGAACCCAACTCCTCTCCTCAGGACCGTACCCCTCCCAATCCACTAGGTACTGATGACCACGGCCCCGAGGGCGCATGTCCAAAATCTTACGAACCCTGTAGATGGGTGCGCCCTCGACAAGGATGGGGGGGAGGGACGAGCGGGGGCGCGAAGAACGGGCTTAACACAGGAGACATGGAAGACCGGGTGAACGCGACGAAGATAGCGCGGGAGAAGAAGTCGCACTGCGACAGGATTAATGACCTGAGAAATACGGAACGGACCAATGAACCGCGGGGCCAACTTGCGAGAAGCTGTCTTAAGGGGAAGGTTCTGAGTGGAGAGCCATACTCTCTGACCGCAACAATATCTAGGACTCTTGGTCCTACGCTTATTAGCGGCCCTCACAGTCTGCGCCCTGTTACGGCAAAGTGCCGACCTGACCCCCTTCCAGGTGCGCTCGCAACGCTGGACAAAAGCCTGAGCGGAGGGACGCAGGACTCGGCGAGCTGAGATGAGAACAGCGGAGGCTGGTACCCGAGGCTACTCTGAAAAGGGGATAGACCGGTAGCAGACGAGGGAAGCGAGTTGTGGGCGTACTCTGCCCAGGGGAGCTGTTCTGACCAAGACGCAGGGTTACGAAAAGAAAGACTGCGTAAAATGCGACCAACAGTCTGATTGGCCCGTTCGGCTTGACCGTTAGACTGGGGATGAAAGCCGGACGAGAGACTGACGGAAGCCCCAATCAAACGGCAAAACTCCCTCCAAAATTGAGACGTGAACTGCGGGCCTCTGTCGGAAACGACGTCAGACGGAAGGCCATGAATTCGGAAAACATTCTCGATAATGATCTGAGCCGTCTCCTTAGCAGAAGGGAGCTTATCGAGAGGAATGAAATGAGCCGCCTTAGAGAATCTATCGACAACCGTAAGAATAACTGTCTTCCCGCTGATGAAGGCAGTCCGGTGATAAAATCTAAAGCGATGTGAGACCACGGTCGAGAGGGAATGGGAAGCGGTCTGAGACGGCCGGCAGGAGGAGAGTTCCCAGATTTAGTCTGCGCGCAGACCGAACAAGCGGCGACAAATCGACGCGCGTCACGTCTCCCGAGTGGGCCACCAGAAACGCTGGCGAATGGAAGCGAGCGTACTCTCGAACGCCTGGGGTGGCCGGCTAACTTGGCAGAGTGGGCCCACTGAAGAACGGCCGGATCGAGTAGGAACGGGAACGAACAGAAGGTTCCTAGGACAAGCTCGCGGCGACGGAGTGTGAGCGAGTGCTTGCTTTACCTGCCTCTCAATTCCCCAGACAGTCAACTCCGACAACACGCCCCTCAGGGAGAATCCCCTCGGGGTCGGTGGAGACCTCCAGAAGAACTGAAGAGACGAGATAAAGCATCAGGCTTGGTGTTTTTGAGCCCGGACGATAAGAAATAACAAACTCGAAACGAGCGAAAAACAGAGCCCAACGAGCCTGACGCGCATTAAGTCGTTTGGCTGAACGGATGTACTCAAGGTTCCTATGGTCAGTCCAAACGACAAAAGGAACGGTCGCCCCTCCAACCACTGTCGCCATTCGCCTAGGGCTAAGCGGATGGCGAGCAGTTCGCGATTACCAACATCATAGTTACGTTCTGACGGCGATAAGCGATGAGAGAAAAACGCGCAAGGATGGACCTTGCCGTCAGAGAGAGAGCGCTGAGAAAGAATGGCTCCCACGCCCACCTCTGACGCTGGTCAACCTCAACAACAAACTGACTAGAGATGTCAGGTGTAACAAGAATAGGTGCGGATGTAAAACGATTCTTAAGAAGATCAAAAGCTCCTGGGCGGAAACGGACCACTTAAAGCACGTCTTAACAGAAGTAAGGGCTGTGAGGGAGCTGCCACCTGACCGAAATTACGGATGAAACGACGATAGAAATTAGCGAAGCCCAGAAAGCGCTGCAGCTCGACGCGTGACTTAGGAACGGGCCAATCAATGACAGCCTGGACCTTAGCGGGATCCATCTTAATGCCCTCAGCGGAAATAACGGAACCGAGAAAAGGGACAGAGGCGGCATGAAAAGTGCACTTCTCAGCCTTCACATAAAGACAGTTCTCCAAAAGGCGCTGGAGGACGCGTCGCACGTGCTGAACATGAATCGAGAGAGACGGTGAAAAAATCAGGATATCGTCCATGTAAACGAAAACAAAAATGTTCAGCATGTCTCTCAGGACGTCGTTAACTAGTGCCTGAAAGACAGCTGGAGCGTTAACGAGGCCGAAAGGAAGAACCCGGTATTCAAAGTGCCCTAACGGAGTGTTAAACGTCAGTCTTCCACTCGTCCCCTCCCTGATGCGCACGAGATGGTAGGCGTTACGAAGGTCCAATTTGGTGAAAAACCTGGCTCCCTGCAGGATCTCGAAGGCTGAAGACATAAGAGGAAGCGGATAACGATTCTTAACTGTTATGTCATTCAGCCCTCGATAATCCACGCATGGGCGCAGGGACCCGTCCTTCTTCTGAACAAAAAAACCCCGCCTCCGGCGGGAGAGGAGGAGGAGACTATGGTACCGGCGTCGAGCGAAACCGACAAATAATCCTCGAGAGCCTTACGTTCGGGAGCCGACAGAGAGTATAATCTACCCCGGGGGGAGTAGTTCCCGGAAGGAGATCAATACTACAGTCATACGACCGGTGTGGAGGGAGAGAAGTGGCCTTGGAACGACTGAACACCGTGCGCAGATCGTGATACTCCTCCGGCACTCCCTGTCAAATCGCCAGGCTCCTCCTGTGAAGAAGAGACAGAGGAAACAGGAGGGATAGCAGACATTAAACAGGTCACATGACAAGAAACATTCCAGGATAGGATAGTATTACTAGACCAATTAATAGAAGGGTTATGGCGCACTAGCCAGGGATGACCCAAAACAACAGGTGTAAAAGGTGAACGAAAAATTAAAAAAGAAATGGTTTCGCTATGATTACCAGAGACAGTGAGGGTTAAAGGCAGCGTCTCACGCTGAATCTTGGGGAGAGAACTACCATCTAAGGCGAACAAGGCCGTGGGCTCCCCTAACTGTCTGAGAGGAATGTCATGTTCCCGAGCCCAGGTCTCGTCCATAAAACAGCCCTCCGCCCCAGAGTCTATCAAGGCACTGCAGGAAGCAGATGAACCGGGCCAGCGGAGATGGACCGGAAAGGTAGTGCGTGATCCAGAAGGAGAGGCCTGAGTAGTTGCGCTCACCAGTAGCCCTCCTCTTACTGATGAGCTCTGGCTTTTACTGGACATGAGGTGACAAAATGACCAGCGGAGCCGCAGTAGAGACAGAGGCGACTGGTGATTCTCCGTTCCTTCTCCTTGGCCGAGATGCGGATACCCCCAGCTGCATAGGCTCAGCTTCCGAGCCGGCGGAGGAGGGTGGCAGTGATGCGGCAGGTGGCAGTGATGTGGAGAGGGGAGCAACGGAGAACGCGAGCTCCTTTCCACGAGCTCGGCGACGAAGATCAAACCTGTCAGCTTCATGCGAATAGCGAGAGCTATTAAGGAGTCCAGACTGGAAGGAACCTCCCGGGAGAGGATCTCATCCTTAACCTCGACGAGGAGACCCTCCAGAAAACGAGCGAGCAAAGCCGGCTCGTTCCAGTCACTAGAGGCAGCGAGAGTGCGGAAACTCAATAGAATAATCCGTTATGGATCGATTCCCTGACATAGGGAAGACAGGGCCCTGGAAGCCTCCTCCCCAAAAAACAGAACGTCAAAAACCCGCATCATCTCCTCCTAAAGTCCTGATACTGGTTAATACACTCAGCCCCCGCTCCCAGATTGCCGTGCCACCACTCACGCGCCCCGTCCGGTAAGGAGAAAATGACGTGAGGGCGAGCGGGCTGCGCCTCCTGGAGTAAGTGTTGGGCTGGAGAGAGAACACCACATCACACTGAGTGAGGAATGAGCGGCACTCAGTGGGCTCCCAGAGTAACACGGCGGGTTGTTGATCCTGGCCCGGAGACTCGGAAACCCTGGAAGTGGGCGGTGGATCGAGGTGGAGGAGAACCTGTCTTGTGAGGTCGGAGACTTGGACGCCAGGGGTCTCAACGGCATGTCGGCAGCAGACAACCTCCTCGTGTCTGCCTAGCATCGCTCTCCTGGATCTCGACGGCGGAGTGAAAAGGGTCCGGAGCCGCTGGGTCCATTCTTGGTCTGATTCTTCTGTTATGTACTTGAGTGAAGACCCAAAAGCGGTTTTAACAGAAAACAGAGTTCTTTAATGAAAACAGGAATGGCATAAATCCTCTTCCAACGTAGTCATGGAACAAAAAGAACGAGTATAATGCAGGATGCACCTGCCAGGCAGACTCCGACAGGATAGGACAAGGTGGAAGCAAACGAGACGACAGCTTGCTTCTGGCATCAAAAACACAAACAAGAATCAGACACTGGAAAGTAGCAGGAACAGAGAGAGAAATAGAGACCTAATCAGAGGGGGAAGAGAGAACAGGTGGGAAAGAGTGAATGAGCTAGTTAGGGAGATGTAGAACAGCTGAAGAATGAGAGACAGAGAAGGTAACCTAAAAAGACCAGCAGAGAGAGACAGAGTGAAGAGAAAGGACAGGAACAGACATAACAAGACATGACAGCATAGACCTGGAAAGTATGACAGAACTTTGCAAGCTATCTCTGCGGTAGATTGCAACTCCTCCCCATTTGGCAGTTCTATCTTGACGGAAAATGTTGTAGTTGGGTATGGAAATCTCAGAATTTTTGGTGGCCGTTTTTACTCCTGAACTTATTTAGGCTTACCATAACAAACGGGTTGAATACTTATTTACTCAAGACATATTAGCTTTACATATTTTATTAATTTGTAAAACATTCTAAAAACACATTTCAATTTTAACATGATGGGATTTTGTGTAGGCCAGTGACACAAAATCTCAATTTAATCAATTTTAAATTTGGGCTGTAAATGCAACAAAATGTGAAAGAAGTCAAAGGGTGTGAACTTTCTGAAGGCAGTGCTTGTGTAGGAGAATTTTCAAAAGTCACTTTATGGCACTCGGTTTCATTTCCCTGCCTCAGTGTCAATTCCAAGTTGTGTTGTTAATCAGATTCTTCATATAGAATAGAAACAATTGATACTATTCTCACCCATCAGACTCTTGTCAATTTGATCTTGTCTTTAGGTAACTAATTTCTGTGCTGTATTCATGTGCTGTTCTATGAACCAATCTTCTGTTCATGCAAGTGGCTGACTGAACAAATCCTCACTATCAGTAGCTGTAATTTGGCAGTAAGCCCAGACCTTGTTTTGAGAACGAACAAAAGATATCTCAGTTTCAAGGTCTCAGCTTAGAGAGAAGAAACCTGAGGTATTGGTCACATGTTATGAACCAGTATTGGTCGGTCACTGCTGGGACTGCTCAGGCACAGCTCCTGATTGGCATGTGTAATTATGGTGCATTGAGTTGGTTGGAACCTCTCCAGCGTGCTGACAAATAAAGGATGGTTCATTTAAGATTGACTTGGCGTGTCCCTATGTAAGACCTCCACTAAGTATGTTTAACCGTGGTAAATATGAAAATTCTTCCAAATTAAACAAACACCCCCACCTCTGTCATGCTTTAAACCATTTATTTCTATATGGCTGCACATTATTCTCCGTCCGCGGAGTGGATGAACATGCACAGGTAGTCTACTTTTTGGAAGTGATTTGTTTGACAATCAGATGAAAACATCATGACTGGTTGTATTCATGCCAAATTAAAGGGCCATTTGTTTTTACAGTTAAATTAAGTCTTTATTATTCGGCCCTGCCTATAGTTTATTATGTGTAGGTCTAGTAGCATGTTAAATGCAAGAGTCATGGATTTACATAGGACTACAAAATTATTTGGTCTATAATGCGAAATCACGTTCGATGGGTTGTGGTTTGTGATCGATTACTGTAGGGTATAGGGAAGGTTTGTCTTATAATTTAATGATGGTTTGAGTGCCTACATTTTGACCTCCTTTTGCCCGCCCTTCGACAATGGATTTCTGCCGATGCCATTGGTTTAAAATACAATTTTAAGTAGATAAAATGTATGAATGGGCGCGATGTATTACTTTGTGGCTGTGGTATCTAGTGACAACACAGTTTCATCATCCCACAATAAAAAGTCATTCGTTTTTTCATGTTTGGCACAACCTGAAAGAGGGAGAGGCCCAACTCGGAGGAAAAGCTGTCTCCATTTCACCAACCAAGCAAAGGTTTTTGTATGAAGGTCAATTAAGAGAGTGTCGAATTTGGTCAAAAAACATTTGTATGGTTTATTTGCTACGTGAGTTTTATTTGATCAAATATACGTTTAGTAATGCTTAAGTTCATATAAGTAGGACAGGTGACAGCAACTTTGAGAGAAAACACTATAAGGCGTTGTCTCGAGATGGTTATGCATAGTCATTGAATGATGCAGTAGTGTAGCATCACTCTCGTTGATACAGGTGGTTGACGTCAACAACCCTCATCGAATATTCAAAACAGATTTACAATAATGACATGTATCCACCAATCCAAAGAAAGGATGTGCGGGGGCTAGACAGCCCGCCGTGCCACTTTGTGGACAACGATTTCAAGTGTTTGGGCGAGAGATTATTTTGTCAGTATATCCATAATCTTTGGCACAATTTCTTTACCTGAGTCAATGGCGGTGTTTGAGAGCGTCAAAAAACCGTGATGGTATCAGGGGTAAATTGTGACTGACTGACTGATCTACAAATAATATTGAGTAGTTATTTAGGATGCAAGGTCATTTGACAAGGTACAAATCTGTCGATCTGCCCTGAACAAGCAGTTAACCCACTGTTCCTAGGCCGTCATTGAAAATAAGAATTTGTTCTTAACTGACTTGCCTAGTTAAATAAAGGTAAAAAATAAAATATATATTTTTGTAGATCTGTCAGTCTCGACTCGCTTTAATAGTGGGCTGCAATGTCGAACGTGACAAAAGTCAAGCAGGGAGTTCGATTAATCTCGCTCAGGCGCCCGTGTAGGCGTGTTTTCTATCGGCTGAAAGTTAATTGCTGCCTCCCGCACTTGAGTCGGTGCCCGCTCTGTCCGACAGCGAAGTAGTCTCAAAATACACGTGAAGTAATGAGTAGGATTATGTGTTTTCCCATGCTAAAGTGATTGCTTTATCTGCCTCCCCAATAAAACACATATAAAACATTTATTTTATGGAAAATATCTGTTGTACTTTTTCTGGGCGATGCCATGCTGCTTTGATGATAACATGACCGAGGGGCGCAGATTACTCTTCGATTTGAGAAGGGCGCTACCCTTCCCACTTTCACCAGACGACGTGACGGACACGTCAACGCGGGCCAGCGTAAAATAACTCCCTCAAGTATTCAGGGTCAATGTAGGGCGATTGGACAAGAGGCTGAACCCACTGACACCACCCACTGTTTCAACCAATCACAGCCGCTTTCGACTAAAAGGGGACTCTGTCATCATTCTCTTCTTCCTGTTCAGTCCACTCACAACAGCAATGGCGGCTGCTGCACGGTTTCTGCTCAGAGGTGCAGGCTCGAAAGCCTCCATCGCGAATGTAAATATTGGTGATCAGAGCTTGTTTGGGATTACTCTGCTGAGGTTATCCCCGAATTGCTCATCCCAAACAAAAACACAAAGAAGGAATGCTGCGCACTTCACCTACCACCCCCCTGTCCCCACAGAGTATGGTAAGTGAATGCCCTTGCATTCTCAAATAATTTGTCATACAGACAACTATCTTTGCTGAAAGGTAAAGATCATTTGACTATCTTCAATTCGTGGTCTACATTTTTTCTAAATGAGTTAGCTAGTTTTTTTATAACTAGCATGATAACATTAGCTAGCTAGTTAACGTTATTCCAGCTGCATTCATGCTTTGTTTTTTTCTCTGAACATTTTTTCAATTTGGATTTTTTTTTTTAATGCTTTGCTTTTTTCTTCTGTCGTTGGCTGTGGTGCATTAGTCTTTCTAGGGCAGTGGCCCCCAACCTTTTTTTCACCAAGGATAGGTCTCATATAGATTTATATTATTATTTATTTTTTGGGGGGAGGGGGTCAAAACACGAAAGGAATATCAATTAGGCCTATAAGTTTAGTATAGCCACTTTTTCATAACATTTTAGTTTAATAGGTCTAACATGGTGATATTATAAAAACATTATAATGCACATATTTTTTTTCTAATGACCATATAATAAAAACATTACAACTCACCATGTTGCTGAGCTTGTTTCGCTGCAACAAGACCGTCCCATCAAGAGGTGATGGGAGACAGTGACACCTGAAGGGTGTTCCTTATGTCCAGCTGACATGTAAGATGGGCTGGAGAAGAAGGCAGACGTTTCAAGTGCCTCCAACTGAACTTATATTTTTTAACTTATTTTGTACATATTGTTGCCGCTACTTTATGACTGACAATAACTTTTGGACATCAGGACTGAGATTACCCACCACGACTGGCAGAATCCTTTTTCCACTATAACGAAGTTTGACGAGCCTGACTTGAACGATATACTGCTTTCTCAAGAAAGGCCCAGATCCCTGTGATTTGCGTGAAGACGAGGTGGAGAAAAAGGTGCCGGACGGGGCCATGCCCTCAGAGAATTTCTAAACCCTCCATTTCCTTCCATCCTGCTAGCAAATGTGTCATCTTTGTACAATAAAATACAGATAAAGTCGGAAGTTTACTTACACATAGGTTGGAGTCATTAAAACGTTTTTCAACTATTCCACAAATTTCTTGTTAACAAACTATAGTTTCAAGTCAGTTAGGACATCTGCTTTGTGCATGACACAATAGATTTTTCCAACAATTGTTTACAGACAGATTATTTCACTTATAATTCACTGTATCATAATTTAGTGGGTCAGAAGTTTACATAGTTGACTGTGCCTTTTAAATGGCATGGAAATCCAGAAAATTATGTCATGCCTTTAAAGTTTTTGATAGGCAAATTGACATAATTTGAGTCAATTGGAGATGTATTGTGGATGTATTTCAAACTCAGTGTCTGCTTACATTATGGGAAAATCAAAAGAAATCAGCCAAGGCCTCAGAAAATAATTGTAGACTTTCACAAGTCTGGTTCATCCTTGGGAGCAATTTCTAAACGCCTGAAGGTACCTCGCTCATCTGTACAAACAATAGTACGCAAGTATAAAACACCCATGGGAACATGCTGCCTTCATACCACTCAGGAAGGAGACATGTTCTGTCTCCTAGAGTTGAACGTATTTTTGTGCAAAAAGTGCAAGTCAATCTCAGAGCAACAGCAAAGCATTGACCTTGTGAAGATGCTGGAGGAAACAGGTAAAAAAGTATCTATATCCACAATAAAATGATAACCTGAAAGGCCGCTCAGCAGGGAAGAAGCCACTGCTTCAAAAACCACCATTAAAAAGCCAGAATAGAGTTTGCAACTCAGCATGGGGACAAAGATCGCATTTTTGAGAAATGCCCCTGGTCTGATGAAACAATGACCATTATGTTGTGAGGAAAAAGGAAGACTTGCAAGCTGAAAGAACACCATCCCAACAATGAAGCACAGGGGTTGCAGCATCATGTTGTGGGGGTGCTTGCTGCAGGTGGGACTGGTGCACTTCACAAAATAGATGGCATCAGGAGGAAGAAAAATGATGTGGATATATTGAAGCAACATCTCAAGACATCAGTAAGTTAAAGCTTTGTTGCAAATACTTCTTCCTAATGGACAATGACCCCAAGCATACTTCCAAAGTTGTGGCAAAATGGCTTAAGGACAACACAGTCAAGGTATTGAAGTGGCCATCACAAACCCCTGACCTCAATCCTATAGAAAAGTTGTGGGCATAACTTAAAAAGCGTGTGCGAGCAAGAAAGCATTCAAACCTGACTCAGTATCACCAGCTGTGTCAGGAGGAATGTGCTAAAATCCACCCAACTTATTGTGGGAAGCTTGTGGAAGACTACCCAAAACGCTTGACCCAAGTTAAACCATTTAAAGCAATGCTACCAAAATACTAATTGAGTGTATGTAAACTTAAGCAAACAAGAAAACGCTCACGCAGAGGCGGCGCTCCTAGTAGCCGGGGACTTTAATGCAGGATATCTTAACTCCGTGTTAACAAATTTCTATCAGCATGTTAAACGTGCAACCAGAGGGGAAAAAATTCTGACCACCTTCACTCCACACAGAGATTCATACAAAACTCTCCCTCGCCCTCCATTTGGCATATCTGACAATAGTTATATCCTCCTGATTCCTGCTTACAAGCAAAATTAAAGCAGGAAGCACCAGTGACTAGATCAATAAAAAAGTGGTCAGATGAAGCAGATGCTAATCTACAGGACTGTTTTGCTAGCACAGACTGGAATATTTTCCGGGATTCTTCCGATGGCATTGAGGAGTACACCACATCAGTCATTGACTTCATCAATAAGCGCATTGATGACGCCTCGTCCCCACAGTGACCGTACTTACATACCCCAACGAGAAGCAATGGATTACAGGCAACATCCGCACTGAGCTAAATGGTAGAGCTGCCGCTGTCAAGGAGCACGTCCTAACCCAGAAGCTTATAAGAAATCCTGCTATGCCCTCCGACAAACCATCAAACAGGCAAAGGTCAATACAGGACTAAGATCGGGACCGTACTACACCGCGCTGACGTCGTCGGATGTGGCAGGGCTTGAAAACCATTACAGACTACAAAGGGAAGCACAGCTGAGAGCTGTCCAGTGACACAAGCCTACCAGATGAGCTAAACTACTTGTATGCTCGCTTTGATGCAAATGACACTGAAACATGCATGAGAGCACCAGCTGTTCTGGAAGACTGTGTGATCACACTTTTTGCAGCCGGGAAGTAGTAAGACCTTAAACAGACCAACATTCACAAGGCCGCAGGGCCAGATGGATTACCAGGATGTGTACTCAGAGCATGCGCTGACATAATGGCAAGTGTCTTTATTGACATTTTCAATCTGTCCCTGACAGAGTCTGTAATTCCAACCAGTTTCAAGTAGACCACCATAGTCCCTGTGCCCAAGAACACTAATGTAACTTGCCTAAAGGACTACTGACCTGTAGCATTCACGTCTGTAGCCATGAAGTGCGTTGAAAGGCTGGTCATGGCTCACATCAACACCATTATCCCAGAACCCCAAGACCCACTCCAATTTGCATACTGCCCCAACAGATCCACAGATGCAGTCTCTAATGCACTGCACACTGCCCTTTTTCCACCTGGACAAAAGGAACACCTATCAGAGAATGCTGTTCATTGATTACAGCTCAGCGTTCAACACCATAGTGCCCCAAAAGCTCATCAATAAGCTAAGGACCCTGGGACTTAACACCTCCCTCTGCAACTGGATCCTGGACTTCCTGATGGGCCGTCCCTCAGGTGATAAGGGTGTGTAACAGCCCATCCGCCATGCTGATCCTCAACACAGGCAAGCAGTACCGGAGCTCCAAGTCTAGGTCCAAGAGTCTTCAAAACAGCTTTTACACCAAGCCATAAGACTCCTGAACAGCTAATCAAATGGCTACCCAGACTATTTGCATTGCCCTCTTCTTACTCTATGCACAGTCACTTTAATAACTCAACCTACATGTACATATTACCTCAACTAACCGGTTATCCAGCACATTGACTCTGTACCGGTACTCCCTGTATATATAGCCTCACTATTGTTGTTTTACTGCTGCTCTTTAAGTACTTGTTACTTTTATGTCTTATTCTTATCCATATTTTTTCAAACTGCATTGTTTGTTAGGGGCCTCGTAAGTAAGCATTTCACTATAAGGTTGTATTCGGCGCAGTATTGCCTTGTTGTCCTAATCGGTAGATTTGTCAACCTGGATTGCATACCACAGTGACTCGTTAAGCCTCTAAACACTTGTGCCTCAACGTCCTTTGCTATTTCATTAATTAGCCAACTGACTGTGATAGCAAAGGTTCCTCTTTTGGCTGTCTTTTTAGCTGCAGCCTCTCCTAAGAGTTCATGGCAAATGTCCTTAGCAGCGGGTTGAATCAAATCCTCGCCAATCGTGAAAAGCTTCTTGGCCTTAGCAATACGGCTAGCCATTAAGTATGACTCTCTCAGTGCAGCCACATTTGTTGATGCGGTGTCTTTCAAGACTTGCTTCTGTCCTTGTTCACGCTTTGCTTAAAGAATTCAACAGGTTTGTCTTTCAGTGCGGATGCTTGGTTTCGCTTTGCCAAAGCAGTTTTGAGGCTATCTCCACATACTACGCACAGGGGACTTGAGCTGCCTCAAGTCACCTGTCGCAACAAAGCCAAATTTTAGGTTTGACTCATCATATTTAATATTGAATGAGGCCTAATTTTTTTTTGCGTTCTTCTCTGGCTCTTCTGTCTCTGCGTTAGGCCGACATCGTCGTTGGGTCTTTTTATCTCCAGAAGAAGCTCTCCAGCATGGTTGTTTTTTATACATGTCCGCTAACGTAGCTAGCTAGTACAAAGTTGGCGGGCAACACAGCTCACGCAGACCGTGATGAACGTCATACTCAAGTTCAAAATCTGTAAACTGTTGTGGGCGTGACCGAGATATTAGAGTGGTGAGAAAAGGACCAACAGACTGCACCAATGTAATTACTGCACAAATGGTCTATAATTGTATACAATTATTTTATTTTTACCAATTTTTAAAATAAATAATGATTCATCCTTTGTGTGGCCCGTAGTGAATGGGTCAAAGGTCCTGGTGTTTGGGGACCGCTGTTCTAGGGTACCAGTGAGCGCTTTCTTGTCATGGACAGCTGTTTGGAGCTGTTGCAATCTTTCTAACAAAGTAATTCAAAATTATCCTTTTTTTCTTTTTTTCTTCATGTGAATACATTAAATATAAAGGGGGGCCATAGATATATTCATTACAGCTAGTTATTCATGAGTTTAATCAACACCTTTCTCGTGCTTGGAGTCTTCACAGATTTGGCAAAATCGTGTGACATTAAAACACAACCTTTCTTTCCTACATGATACTGTTTGTTGTTGATCATGCACTAAGCATTTAATAATTTATTTATACATTGACATTGATCCTGGGAAATTCCTGGATATTGCTGTGATTCGCTTTGTACGGAGACCTCATAAGTGTACTGTAACCTTGTGACATTTCGTGTATCCCTATGTTACGGGTGAACAGTTCATTGGCACACATTGAAATAATGTACGTGATTGCAGAAATTCAATGCTTCAAACACAAAGATCGCACTTTAATATGATTAAACAAATCGATACTGTCATGAACAGGGTTTTTCAATAATTCTACATAATAGTTGTTTTCTGTAAAATGGTAGAGAATCAGCTTGATCCCTTCTGTTGAAGACGTTGGACCTTCTTTTTGGATATTTTCAGTGGTATTGTTAACAAACACGTCCCCATAAAGAAAATGAGAATTAAAAACAGGTTCAGCCACTGGTTCGACCGTGATGTTGCAGAGTTACTCCACCTCAAGAATTGCATTTGGCAAAACCCTCGGCATACTCAGGCTGACTGGCTCTCGTTCAGGCAAATGAGAAGTAAGTGCACTCGGCTATCCGGAAGGCAAAAATTAGTTACTTTAAGGAGCCGTTCTCTCTCTGTGGGCCTAACCCCAAGAAGTTCTGGAAAAAGGTTAAAGACCTGGAGAATAAACCCTCCTCCTCACAGCTGTCCATATCTCTTAATGTTGATGATGTGGTTGTTACTGACAAGAAGCACATGGCTGAGCTCTTTAATCACCACTTCATTAAGTCGGGATTCCTATTTGACTCAGCCGTGCCTCATTGCCCGTGCATAATTTCCTCATCTCCCACCCTTTCTAACGCAACACTTTTTTTGCTAGATATGCCCTAGCTACAGTTAGTCAGTGGTTGCACTGGAATGAAGCAAGGGAGTGAGTAGTAGTCATGTAAATATATCAAATCTGTGTGTACAGCAATGGAATTAAACATCCAACCAGCTCTCTAGGGTGGCCGTGCTGTAGGTCCACCACACACCACAGTGGAGAAAAGCTTTAAGTTCCATGGCCTACACATCACTGACAATCTGAAATGGGCCTCCACACACAGACAGTGTGATGAAGAAGGCACACAGCAGCGCCTCTTCAACCTCAGGAAGCTGAAGGAAATTCGTTTGTCCCCTACGACCCTCACAAACTTTTACAGATGCACAATATAAAGCATCCTGTTGGGCTGTATCACCGCCTGGTACGGCAACTGCACCGCCTGGTACGGCAACTGCACCGCCCGCAATCGCAGTGCTCTCCATATTATACATTTTTCTGCATAGGTTATCTAAGCATTCAATTGTAATTTTTATTAATGATGCACATGGATTATTTTACAACATTTATGCCTTTAGGAGTTTAGTACAACTGCCACGCTGGTGTATCCTGTATATACTGAACAAAAATATAAATGCAATTTCAAAGATTTCACTGAGTTGTAGTTCATATAAGGAAATCAGTCAATTGAAATAAATGCATGAGGCCCAAAACATGGATTTCACATGACTGGGCAGGGTTGCTGCCATGGGTGGGCCTTGGAGGGCATAGAGTCCACTCACCTGTCAGCCAGACCCACCCACTGGGAGCCAGGCCCAGCCAATCAGAATTAGTTTTCCCCACAAAGGGCATCATTAGACATAAATGTCCTCGGCACCCCCCACATCCCCTCCAGATGATCCCGCAGGTGAAGAAGCCGGGTGTGAAGGTCCTGGGCTGGTGTGGTTACATGTGGTCTGTGTCTGTGAGGCCGGTTGGACATATTGCCAAATTCTATAAAACTATGTTGCAGGCAGCATATGGTAGAGAAATTAACATTCAATTCTCTGGCAACAGCTCTGGTGGACATTCCTGCAGTCAGCATGCCAATTGCATGCTCCCTCAACTTGAGGCATCTGTGGCAATAGCTGTGACAAAACTGCACATTTTTAAGTGGATTTTTATTATCCCCAGCACAAGTTGCAACTGTGTAATGATCATGATGTTTATATGCCACTCCTGGCAGGCGGATAGATTATCTTGGCAAAGGAGAAATGCTCTGTAACAGGGACGTAAAACACATTTCTGCTCAAAATTTAAGATAACTTAGATTTTTGTGCATTTGGATTTTTTTTTTTTCAACTAACTAAAAATTGATTTTTGCTCTGTGTAGTATCAGCTGTCTATCTTCCTGACTGGTGGTTCTTTAAAAAAACGTTTAAAAAACGAAATGTGCTTCTCCACATTTCTGCTGAAGTCTGGGTAAAAGATTGAACTGGATGTCACAAGACTGTTAACCCACTTAGCTAAAGCCCATAGGGATGAGATGAGGAAGTTAATGTAAAGGATGATGTACCGCTTGCTTATCGAGTACCGCTTCCCCCCTAATTCCGCTTATATCGAAAGTTGAACTCAGGACCTCAAACACATGTGACTGCCCATACAATAAAATATACAAAACATTTGAAGCTTTCCATCCCATCAGGCTATTAATCTTTTACTCCAATCAGGGTCACACAGAGTGTTTCTTGGTAGTCTTAAACAAATCTACTTTGAAACAAAAGTATACACCTCACACACATGGTTTTGTTCTTAAAAAAGACACCTGTACCATGTCGGATATAGAGTTGAAATGTAGTAAATAGAGTTTGTATTATAAGAACTATAACACAATTGTTTGACATAGAAACATCAGATTTTGTGGTATCCAACTTAGTCTTGTCACATTGCTGCAACTCCCCTACGGACTCAGGAGACGCGAAGGTCGAGAGCCATGCGTCCTCCGAAATATGACCCTGCCTGCTTAACCCTTAACCCACACTGCTTGCTGGGTTCAGAAGCCAGCCACACGAATGTGTCAGAGGAAACACTGTCCAAATGATGACCAAAGTCAGCTTGCAGACGCTCAGCCCACCACAAGGAGTCACTAGAGTATGATGAGACGAAAAACCCATCCGGTCAAACCCTCCACTACCCCGGATGACACTGGTCCAATTGGGTGCCGCCTCTTGGCTCTCCCTGGCCCGGCTGGCTGTAACACAGCCTGGGATTGAACATTTAACATTTACATTTAAGTCATTTAGCAGACGCTCTTATCCAGAGCGACTTACAAATTGGTGAATTCACCTTCTGACATCCAGTGGAACAGCCACTTTACAATAGTGCATCTAAATCATTAAGGGGAGGGGGGGGTGAGAAGGATTACTTATCCTATCCTAGGTATTCCTTGAAGAGGTGGGGTTTCAGGTGTCTCCGGAAGGTGGTGATTGACTCCGCTGTCCTGGCGTCGTGAGGGAGTTTGTTCCACCATTGGGGGGCCAGAGCAGCGAACAGTTTTGACTGGGCTGAGCGGGAACTGTACTTCCTCAGTGGTAGGGAGGCGAGCAGGCCAGAGGTGGATGAACGCAGTGCCCTTGTTTGGGTGTAGGGCCTGATCAGAGCCTGGAGGTACTGCGGTGCCGTTCCCCTCACAGCTCCGTAGGCAAGCACCATGGTCTTGTAGCGGATGCGAGCTTCAACTGGAAGCCAGTGGAGAGAGCGGAGGAGCGGGTGACGTGAGAGAACTTGGGAAGGTTGAACACCAGACAGGCTGCGGCGTTCTGGATGAGTTGTAGGGGTTTGATGGCACAGGCAGGGAGCCCAGCCAACAGCGAGTTGCAGTAATCCAGACGGGAGATGACAAGTGCCTGGATTAGGACCTGCGCCGCTTCCTGTGTGAGGCAGGGGCGTACTCTGCGGATGTTGTAGAGCATGAACCTACAGGAACGGGCCACCGCCTTGATGTTAGTTGAGAACGACAGGGTGTTGTCCAGGATCACGCCAAGGTTCTTAGCGCTCTGGGAGGAGGAAACAATGGAGTTGTCAACCGTGATGGCGAGATCATGGAACGGGCAGTCCTTCCCCGGGAGGAAGAGCAGCTCCGTCTTGCCGAGGTTCAGCTTGAGGTGGTGATCCGTCATCCACACTGATATGTCTGCCAGACATGCAGAGATGCGATTCGCCACCTGGTCATCAGAAGGGGGAAAGGAGAAGATTAATTGTGTGTCGCCTGGTATAGCAATGATAGGAGAGACCATGTGAGGTTATACAGAGCCAAGTGACTTGGTGTATAGCGAGAATAGAGAGGTCGAACAGAGCCCTGGGGACACCAGTGGTGAGAGCGCGTGGCGCAGGGAGACAGATTCTCGCCACGCTACCTGGTAGGAGCCACTTGTCAGACGCATCCAAGCGGGCCGCGCCGGGAGATGCCCAACTCGGAGAGGGTGGAGAGGAGGATCTGATGGTTCACAGTGTCGAAGGCAACCGAGCAGGTCTAGAAGGATGAGAGCAGAGGAGAGAGAGTTAGCTTTAGCAGTGCGGAGCGCTCCGTGATACAGAGAAGAGCAGTCTCAGTTGAATGACTAGTCTTGAAACCTGACTGATTTGGATCAAGAAGGTCATTCTGAGAGAGATAGCGGGAGAGCTGGCCAAGGACGGCACGTTCAAGAGTTTTGGAGAGAAAAGAAAGAAGGGATACTGGTCTGTAGTTGTTGACATCGGAGGGATCGAGTGTAGGTTTTTTCAGAAGGGGTGCAACTCTCGCTCTCTTGAAGACGGAAGGGACGTAGCCAGCGGTCAGGGATGAGTTGATGAGCGAGGTGAGGTAAGGGAGAAGGTCTCCGGAAATGGTCTGGAGAAGAGAGGAGGGGATAGGGTCAAGCGGGCAGGTTGTTGGGCGGCCGGCCGTCACAAGAAGCGAGATTTCATCTGGAGAGAGAGGGGAGAAAGAGGTCAGAGCACAGGGTAGGGCAGTGTGAGCAGAACCAGCGGTGTCGTTTGACTTAGCAAACGAGGATCGGATGTCGTCGACCTTCTTTTCAAAATGGTTGACGTAAGTCATCTGCAGAGAGGGAGGAGGGGGGAGGGGGGAGGAGGCTTCAGGAGGGAGGAGAAGGTGGCAAAGAGCTCTCCTAGGGTTAGAGGCAGATGCTTGGAATTTAGAGTGGAAGAAAGTGGCTTTAGCAGCAGAGACAGAGGAGGAAAATGTAGAGAGGAGGGAGTGAAAGGATGCCAGGTCCGATGAACCCGAGGCTGTAGTGACTGCTCAGCATTGCAATGCAGTGCCGCTGCGCCCCTCGTAAGGCCAAGCGAAGGTATTTTTAAAGGAGCATTTGAGCACACTCATTCGGTTTGGCTAGCCGCCAGCCAAACTGAAGCATGCTGACTACTTTAGTTTCATGTCTCTGTCAAGGGTACTTGTCGATTCCCTGAGTTGACAAGGTAAAAATCTGTCATTCTGCCCCTGAACAAGGCAGTTAACCCACTGTTCCTCGGTAGACCGTCATTGTAAATTAGAATTTGTTCTTAACTAACGTGCCTAGTTAAATAAAGGTTAAATGTTTTTTTCAAAAACATGACTGACTGGGTTAAGAGTTTGTTATGCCTGCGGAGCTAAGGCCTAGGCATTGATTCTGTGACTTGCGATGCTTGCGTGATGAGTAACTGGTTAGAGACCTGAAAAGTTACATTGTGTGGTGCACAGGAGACTTGGGTTAAAACCCCATCAGTCAAACTAATGTCTTCAGGTTGAAGGTAATAATGTTGCTCATCACGTGCATAGATCACAAATCCACCTCTGTTGCAGTCTCATTGGGGTACACAGAACCTTCTGCTTCTGTTTGCCATAGAAAGTGTTGTTGTGCAGTAGGCTTGAGTTTGAACCCACCTTGTGAGGATAACGGCACTGAGCCTTTTTCTAAAATGTTTTATGAGAATGGAGAACTCTATACATAATATTTCCAGATCCTTGATATTCTGACATGGCCATTGCAAAATGTAGATTTTTGTGGTCAATTAACAATTTCTTTGGATTTTGGGTCACTTGGGATTATTGACTTGCTGGAAGGTCCACCTCCGACCTAGTTTCAGCCTCCTTGCAGAGGCAACCAGGTTTTTTGGCAAAAATATCAGGGTACTAGGTAAAGTTCATGATGCTGTTGACCTTAACCATGGCCGCAGGACCAGTGGAAGTAAAATGGCCCCATTTTTAAAATCAGATCCACCACCATACTTTACAGTAGGTATAAGGCTATCCTCTATATTTGACGCCTATCTCACCACTGGTGTGCGTTGCCAAAAAGCTATATTTTCATGTCATCCAACAAATGTAAATGTACAGCATTTGATTAACGACATTGGATTGGAACGGGTGTTGTGGTCAGATGACATGAGGAATTATTATGGGGCCAAATAGCATTTCTTAACAATTTACATTTAAAGCATTAACGTGTGTATACGCAATTATCTGTTACACGTACATGTCAGCACATATACACAACTAGGTCACATGGGGGAGAGGTGTGCCGTGAGGTGTTGCTGTATTTTTTTTAAGACCAGGTTTGCTGTTCACTGGCGCTATATATACGATGGAAGGCAGTTTCATGCATTCATGGCTCTGTATAATACTGTACGTTTCCGTGAATTTGTTCTGGACCTGGGGACCGCGAAAAGACCATTGGTGGCATGTCTGGTGGGTAAAGTGTGAGTGCCGTGTGTAAGTTGACTATGCAAACAATTTTTGGAATTTCCAACACAATGTTTCTTATAATAACAAGAAGAGACGCGGTCAGTCTTTCCTCAACTCGTAGCCAAGCGAGACTGGCATGCATAGTGTTAATATTAGCCCTCGGATTACAATGCGGCGCAAGACATGCGGCTCTGTTCTGCGCCAGCTGCAGTTTAACTAGGTCTTTCTTTTGCAGCACTTGATCATATGACTGGACAATAATCAAGATAAGATAAAACCAGAGCGTGCAGGAATTGCATTGTGGAGTCTGCTGTGAAAAAAGCAGAGCATCTCTTTATTATTGGACAGACCTCTCCCCATCTTTACAACCTTTGAATCTATGTTTTGACCATGACATTTTACAATCTAAGGTAACACCAATTCATTTAGTCTCCTCAACTTTTTCAACAGCCACACCATTCATTACCAGATTCAGCTGAGATCTAAAACTTACAGTTGAAGTCAAAAGTTTACATACACTTAGGTTGGAGTCATTAAAACTCGTTTTTCAACCACTCCACAAATTTCTTGTTAACAAACTATAGTTTTGGCAAGTTGGTTAGGACATCTACTTTGTGCATGACAAGTATTTTTTTCCAAAAATTGTTTACAGACAGATTATTTCACTTATGATTCACTGTATCACAATTCCAGTGGGTCAGAAGTTTGCATACACTAAGTTGACTGTGCCTTTTAAACAGCTTGGAAAATTCCAGAAAATTATGTCATGGCTTTGGAAGCTTCTGATAGGCTAATTGACATAATTTGAGTCAATTGGAGGTGTACCTGTGGATGTATTTCAAGGCCTACCTTCAAACTCAGTGTCTCTTTGCTTGACATCATGGGAAAATCAAAAGAAATCAGCCAAGACCTCAGAAAAACAATTGTAGACCTCCACAAGTCTGATTCATCCTTGGGAGCCATTTCCAAACGCCTGAAGGTACCACGTTCATCTGTACAAACAATAGTACGCAAGTATAAACATCATGGGACCAC
>NW_027012042.1:0-21037 GCF_036934945.1 Oncorhynchus masou masou
GTGTCATGTCTTGTTATGTCTGTTCCTGTCCTTTCTCTTCATTCTCTCTCTGCTGGTCTTTTTAGGTTACCTTCTCTGTCTCTCATTCTTCAGCTGTTCTACATCTCCTCTAACTAGCTCATTCACTCTTTCACACCTGTTCTCTCTTCCCCCTCTGATTAGGTCTCTATTTCTTTCTCTGTTCCTGCTACTTTCTGTGTCTGATTCTTGTTTGTGTTTTTTGATGCCAGAAGCAAGCTGTCGTCTCGTTTGCTTCCACCTTGTCCTGTCCTGTCGGAGTCTGCCTGGCAGGAGCATCCTGCACTATACTAACGTTCTTTTGTTCCGCTGACAACGTTGGAAGAGGATTTATGCCATTCCTGTATTTTCATTAAAGAACTCTGTTTTCTGTTAAAACCGCTTTTGGGTCTTCACTCAAGTTCATAACAGAAGAATCAGACCAAGAATGGACCCAGCGGCTCCGGACCCTTTCACTCCGCCGTCGAGATCCAGGGAGCGATGCTAGGCAGACACGAGGAGGAATTGTCTGCTGCTCAACATGCCGTTGAGACCCTGGCCGTCCAAGTCTCCGACCTCACAAGACAGGTTCACCAACTCCACCTCGATCCACCGCCCACTTCCAGGGTTTCCGAGTCTCCGGAGCCCAGGATCAACAACCCGCCGTGTTACTCTGGGGAGCCCACTGAGTGCCGCTCATTCCTCACTCAGTGTGATGTGGTGTTCTCTCTCCAGCCCAACACTTACTCCAGGAGCGCAGCCCGCATCGCCTACGTCATTTCTCTCCTTACCGGACGGGCGCGTGAGTGGGGCACGGCAGTCTGGGAGGCGAGGGCTGAGTGTATTAACCAGTATCAGGACTTTAAGGAGGAGATGATACGGGTTTTTGACCGTTCTGTTTTTGGCGAGGAGGCTTCCAGGGCCCTGTCTTCCCTATGTCAGGGGAATAGATCCATAACGGATTATTCTATTGAGTTTCGCACTCTCGCTGCCTCTAGTGACTGGAACGAGCCGGCTTTGCTCGCTCGTTTTCTGGAGGGTCTCCACGTCGAGGTTAAGGATGAGATCCTTTTCCCGGGAGGTTCCTTCCAGTCTGGACTCCTTAATAGCTCTCGCTATTCGCATAGAGCGACGGTTTGATCTTCGTCGCCGAGCTCGTGGAAAGGAGCTCACGTTCTCCGTGCTCCCCTCTCCACATCACTGCCACCTGCCGCATCACTGCCACCCTCCTCCGCCGGCTCGGATGCTGAGCCTATGCAGCTGGGGGATATTCGCATCTCGGCCAAGGAGAGGGAACGGAGAATCACCAATCGCCTCTGTCTCTACTGCGGCTCCGCTGGTCATTTTGTCACCTCATGTCCAGTAAAAGCCAGAGCTCATCAGTAAGAGGAGGGCTACTGGTGAGCGCAACTACCAGGCCTCTCCTTCTGGATCACGCACTACCTTTCCGGTCCATCTCCGCTGGCCCGGTTCATCTGCTTCCTGCAGTGCCTTGATAGACTCTGGGGCGGAGGGCTGTTTTATGGACGAGACCTGGGCTCGGGAACATGACATTCCTCTCAGACAGTTAGGGGAGCCCAGGGCCTTGTTCGCTTTAGATGGTAGTTCTCTCCCCAAGATTCAGCGTGAGACGCTGCCTTTAACCCTCACTGTCTCTGGTAATCATAGCGAAACCATTTCTTTTTTAATTTTTCGTTCACCTTTTACACCTGTTGTTTTGGGTCATCCCTGGCTAGTGCGCCATAACCCTTCTATTAATTGGTCTAGTAATACTATCCTATCCTGGAATGTTTCTTGTCATGTAACCTGTTTAATGTCTGCTATCCCTCCTGTTTCCTCTGTCTCTACTTCACAGGAGGAGCCTGGCGATTTGACAGGGGTGCCGGAGGAGTATCACGATCTGCGCACGGTGTTCAGTCGTTCCAAGGCCACTTCTCTCCCTCCACACCGGTCGTATGACTGTAGTATTGATCTCCTTCCGGGAACTACTCCCCCGGGGTAGATTATACTCTCTGTCGGCTCCCGAACGTAAGGCTCGAGGATTATTTGTCGGTTTCGCTCAACGCCGGTACCATTGTCTCCTCCTCCTCTCCCGCCGGAGCGGGGTTTTTTTTGTTCAGAAGAAGGACGGGTCCCTGCGCCCATGCGTGGATTATCGAGGCTGAATGACATAACTGTTAAGAATCGTTATCCGCTTCCTCTTATGTCTTCAGCCTTCTAGATCCTGCAGGGGGCCAGGTTTTTCACCAAATTGGACCTTCGTAACGCCTACCATCTCGTGCGCATCAGGGAGGGGGACGAGTGGAAGACGGCGTTTAACACTCCGTTAGGGCACTTTGAATACCGGGTTCTTCCTTTCGGCCTCGTTAACGCTCCAGCTGTCTTTCAGGCACTAGTTAACGACGTCCTGAGAGACATGCTGAACATTTTTGTTTTCGTTTACATGGATGATATCCTGATTTTTTCTCCGTCTCTCGATTCATGTTCAGCACGTGCGACGCGTCCTCCAGCGCCTTTTGGAGAACTGTCTTTATGTGAAGGCTGAGAAGTGCATTTTTCATGCCGCCTCTGTCCCTTTTTCTCGGTTCCGTTATTTCCGCTGAGGGCATTAAGATGGATCCCGCTAAGGTCCAGGCTGTCATTGATTGGCCCGTTCCTAAGTCACGCGTCGAGCTGCAGCGCTTTCTGGGCTTCGCTAATTTCTACCGTCGTTTCATCCGTAATTTCGGTCAGGTGGCAGCTCCTCTCACAGCCCTTACTTCTGTTAAGACGTGCTTTAAATGGTCCGTTTCCGCCCAGGGAGCTTTTGATCTTCTTAAGAATCGTTTTACATCCGCACCTATTCTTGTTACACCTGACATCTCTAGACAGTTTGTTGTTGAGGTTGACGCGTCAGAGGTGGGCGTGGGAGCCATTCTTTCTCAGCGCTCTCTCTCTGACGGCAAGGTCCATCCTTGCGCGTTTTTCTCTCATCGCTTATCGCCGTCAGAACGTAACTATGATGTTGGTAATCGCGAACTGCTCGCCATCCGCTTAGCCCTAGGCGAATGGCGACAGTGGTTGGAGGGGGCGACCGTTCCTTTTGTCGTTTGGACTGACCATAGGAACCTTGAGTACATCCGTTCAGCCAAACGACTTAATGCGCGTCAGGCTCGTTGGGCTCTGTTTTTCGCTCGTTTCGAGTTTGTTATTTCTTATCGTCCGGGCTCAAAAACACCAAACCTGATGCTTTATCTCGTCTCTTCAGTTCTTCTGAGGTCTCCACCGACCCCGATGGGATTCTCCCTGAGGGGCGTTGTCGGGTTGACTGTCTGGGGAATTGAGAGGCAGGTAAAGCAAGCACTCGCTCACACTCCGTCGCCGCGAGCTTGTCCTAGGAACCTTCTGTTCGTTCCCGTTCCTACTCGTCCGGCCGTTCTTCAGTGGGCCCACTCTGCCAAGTTAGCCGGCCACCCCGGCGTTCGGGTACGCTCGCTTCCATTCGCCAGCGTTTCTGGTGGCCCACTCGGGAACGTGACGCGCGTCGATTTGTCGCCGCTTGTTCGGTCTGCGCGCAGACTAAATCTGGGAACTCTCCTCCTGCCGGCCGTCTCAGACCGCTTCCCATTCCCTCTCGACCGTGGTCTCACATCGCTTTAGATTTTATCACCGGACTGCCTTCATCAGCGGGGAAGACAGTTATTCTTACGGTTGTCGATAGATTCTCTAAGGCGGCTCATTTCATTCCTCTCGATAAGCTCCCTTCTGCTAAGGAGACGGCTCAGATCATTATCGAGAATGTTTTCCGAATTCATGGCCTTCCGTCTGACGTCGTTTCCGACAGAGGCCCGCAGTTCACGTCTCAATTTTGGAGGGAGTTTTGCCGTTTGATTGGGGCTTCCGTCAGTCTCTCGTCCGGCTTTCATCCCCAGTCTAACGGCCAAGCCGAACGGGCCAATCAGACTGTTGGTCGCATTTTACGCAGTCTTTCTTTTCGTAACCCTGCGTCTTGGTCAGAACAGCTCCCCTGGGCAGAGTACGCCCACAACTCGCTTCCTCGTCTGCTACCGGTCTATCCCCTTTTCAGTGTAGCCTCGGGTACCAGCCTCCGCTGTTCTCATCTCAGCTCGCCGAGTCCTGCGTCCCCTCCGCTCAGGCTTTTGTCCAGCGTTGCGAGCGCACCTGGAAGGGGGTCAGGTCGGCACTTTGCCGTAATAGGGCGCAGACTGTGAGGGCCGCTAATAAGCGTAGGACCAAGAGTCCTAGATATTGTTGCGGTCAGAGAGTATGGCTCTCCACTCAGAACCTTCCCCTTAAGACAGCTTCTCGCAAGTTGGCCCCGCGGTTCATTGGTCCGTTCCGTATTTCCCAGGTCATTAATCCTGTCGCAGTGCGACTTCTTCTCCGCGCTATCTTCGTCGCGTTCACCCGGTCTTCCATGTCTCCTGTGTTAAGCCCGTTCTTCGCGCCCCCGCCTCGTCCCTCCCCCCATCCTTGTCGAGGGCGCACCCATCTACAGGGTTCGTAAGATTTTGGACATGCGCCCTCGGGCTGTGGTCATCAGTACCTAGTGGATTGGGAGGGGTACGGTCCTGAGGAGAGGAGTTGGGTTCCCTCTCGGGACGTGCTGGACCGTTCGCTGATCGATGATTTCCTCCGTTGCCGCCAGGTTTCCTCCTCGAGTGCGCCAGGAGGCGCTCGGTGAGTGGGGGGTACTGTCATGTCTTGTTATGTCTGTTCCTGTCCTTTCTCTTCATTCTCTCTCTCTGCTGGTCTTTTTAGGTTACCTTCTCTGTCTCTCATTCTTCAGCTGTTCTACATCTCCTCTAACTAGCTCATTCACTCTTTCACACCTGTTCTCTCTTCCCCCTCTGATTAGGTCTCTATTTCTTTCTCTGTTCCTGCTACTTTCTGTGTCTGATTCTTGTTTGTGTTTTTTGATGCCAGAAGCAAGCTGTCGTCTCGTTTGCTTCCACCTTGTCCTGTCCTGTCGGAGTCTGCCTGGCAGGAGCATCCTGCACTATACTAACGTTCTTTTTGTTCCGCTGACAACGTTGGAAGAGGATTTATGCCATTCCTGTATTTTCATTAAAGAACTCTGTTTTCTGTTAAAACCGCTTTTGGGTCTTCACTCAAGTTCATAACAGGGTGGCTTAACCTCTAGCGTCGAGAAATCCCGTATCCGGGAGCGTAATCATAGCCTCAAGCTCATTACCATAACGCAACGTTTCCTATTCATGAAAATCGCAAATGAAATGAAATAAATATATTCAAACACAAGCTTAGCCTTTTGTTAACAACACTGTCATCTCAGATTTTCAAAACATGCTTTTCAACCAAAGCTACACAAGCATTTGTGTAAGAGTATTGATAGCCTAGCATAGCATTAAGCCTAGCATTCAGCAGGCAACATTTTCACAAAAACAAGAAAAGCATTCAAATAAAATAATTTACCTTTGAAGAACTCCGGATGTTTTCAATGACAAGACTCTTAGTTAGATAGCAAATGTTCAGTTTCCCCCCCCCCAAAAAAAATCATTACAACGCCAAACTTTTTTCCAAATTAACTCCATAATATCGACAGAAACATGGCAAACGTTGTTTAGAATCAATCCTCAAGGTGTTTCTCACATATCTATTCGATGATAAATCATTCGTGGCAGATGCCTTTCTCCTCTGAACCTAATGGAAAAGAGGACGCAGCTGGAGATTGCGCAATAATTTCGTCGGTGGACACCAAGCGGACACCTGGTAAATGTAGTCTCTTATGGTCAATCTTCCAATGATATGCCTACAAATACATCACAATGCTGCAGACACCTTGGGGAAACGACAGAAAGTGTAGGCTCATTCCTGGCGCATTCACAGCCATATAAGGAGACATTGGAACACAGCGCATTCAAAATCTGGGGCATTTCCTGTATGAAATTTCATCTTGGTTTTGCCTGTAGCATTAGTTCTGGGGCACTCACAGACAATATCTTTGCAGTTTTGGAAACGTCAGAGTGTTTTCTTTCCAAAGCTGTCAATTATATGCATAGTCGAGCATCTTTTCGTGACAAAATATCTTGTTTAAAACGGGAACGTTTTTTTATCCAAAAATTAAAAGAGCGCCCCCTATATCAAAGAAGTTAAGAGAGTGCGAACGATGCTGAATGGCTGTAGACAGAGAAGGGCTCTCTAGTAGGTGTACCAAAACATTCCAGGGTCATTTTCTCAAAAGTGGGGTTACAAGTTCATTAACTTTCAAAGCAGAATTACTTTCCCATTGTACCTCAACTGCAGTGTATGATATACCATTTTTGCTATTTTTATCTAATGTAAAAAAACACAATTTCAAATTTTGCTACATAAAACCAAATCAGGGAGGTCGGTCACATTTGGTTAGTCTGGCCCTGGTTTCGAGTCATGTTTTGGGTCAATTTAAAAAAAACTTTTAGCAGCAAATAAATCTCATGGCCTCCAAAAAGCTTGAGGAGGTGGGATGCAAGGAATCGTAGACAGATGAATTCAGAAAAATCCATGCTGTCACGGTTGTTGTTCTTTCCTAAATGTGAGTCTGATTCAGACCTGGACAACTAGGTGTGTACTTTATAGCTAATCAATTACCTTAAAGAAACATTGACTATCATGGCATGACTATCATGGCATGTACGAAGACAGATTCAGTCCATAGTTGGTCAGCTACTGTATTGTACTCGCCATAGAGTTGTTTAAGGCTATTACAATGATTCCAGACAAGGCTAGTGTTTCATTGAGTCACATAATAATTTAACACATTATAATAATTTCAATAAAGCTGAATAATTCCCCTGCTCTCCCTGAGCCTCATTGACCTGGGAACACAAACATAAATGTCAGTGAGCGCCGGGGCGGACTTAGTCAGTGTGTGTGTTTGGTTATGTGTGTGCGCGCCTGCATATGTGTGTGGATTCAGCCTGTGTGTTTTCGCTCTGGCTCCCTGTCGACCCAAATAACGGCGGCTGGGGAGGCCGACACTGACACGCACTGACAGTTATACACTTGATTTGAAGGTACTGGATTCAAATAAATCTGCAAAGTTGCCCCAGAGCCGAAACCTTACTCCGCACGTGCCATCACTGAGGTCTGGACCGCACAGCGGATGGGTAAACATCTCCAACCGATTATGTAAACCAGCGTGTGTGTATGTGTGCGTGTATCCATGCATACGTCGTATGGGTGTTCAAAATGTAAATTGCTGATGTATGGAAATCCATGTATTTCAGGAGCGGTTGAGGTTGACTGGGGAAGCCATATGGACAAGGACATCTCCTATGTAAATAACCAAGATAAAAGGCCAGATGGAATGAGAAAGATGGGAAAGATAGAGAGAGAGAGGGATAAAAGAGAGAGAGTACTCCTGCTGCTTGCCTAACATCGCCATATGTACATAGAAATATAAAGTTAGTCACACACACGCACACTGATAATCTGACCTACAAATGACCTGCTGGAACCCAAATTGCAACCTCCATACACAACGTGAACCTTCCCATCACTCTCTACGCCCCAGGCCTTCAACCGTGGAGAATGGCTTCTTATGACAGCTCCCCAAAGGAGCTCCTCAAAATTTCCACCACTCTCCAGTCTCCACCGTGAAATGAGGCCAGACCACCTCAACTCCAGCTGATAGATGTCCTATTTCACAGCCCAGCTTAATTTCCATGCCACACAACTCATATAGTGTGTGTGTGTGTGTGCGCATGTATGTGTGTGTGCATGTGTGTAAGTGTATGCATAAGCGTATGTGTCTGTATTGCAGTGGCACAATCTGGAGAAAATAAGGCAAGCTTTACATCCTCACTTTGTTGCTCTACCATGCAGCCCTTTTTTTAGGAACTGTTGAGGAGAAAATCCATATCTCCATTTCTATTTCTAAAGGAGAATTACACATTACACATCTCCCTCTTAAGCTTCTCCCCAATTTCTATTTGTATTTTCCCCTTTAGAAAGTAAAAACCTTCCAGGAAATTGAGGCAAAGGCAAAAATCGTCCCATAATTTCTAAAATGATTTTTGTTGTCTGATTTTGCATCCAAATTCAAGGCCCCCCAGTTGGGGATGAAATTAAAAAGAAGGGGTGTCAAGAACAGTTCAACCAAGAAAAGGGAAGAAAGCTTGTTCTTATTGGTTCGTCAATAGGTGAGGTTTCTCCTACTGTCTTGAACTATCGGTTCAACTCTCAAGGATAATAATGTCATTTCATGACCTTGCATCTTGTCTCAAGAAAAGCTATGGCTGAATTGTCAACAATACCCATGTCCACAAAGAATCAAAGTAACACCCACCACTTTTTTTCCTTCCTCTTTTTAGTTTAACTGAATCTCATAATTGTTGACAGGGATTTGAAGGACATTTAGCTTTCTAACAATCTACCATACACCAAAGAAGAATGATAAACATTGTTATAAACGGTTTTCCTATTTTCTTGGTTATGCAAATATTTGCTTATTAAATCTTATTCCTTATCAAGAATCATTTCATATCTATATAGAATAATAATAATATATTTATTTAATTTGCCGCTTTTCATTACACGTTGAATCACAAAGTCACCTTAAAAACAAAACAAACCAAAAACAATTTATTTTAACAAATGTAGGAGGATCTGGAAGTTATTGGGCGATGGTCTTCCACAGATTCAGGTGATAGATCATTCAGAAAGGTAGTATCTTGAGCCGAGGGAGCATTGATGGTACGGCCATGCAGAGAAGTAGAGACATCTGACACACGACAGGGTCCGGAGCTCTTCATCGGGCACCTCGTTGTCAACGCTCCTCCTCCGTAGATCAGGCTGGATCGTCCACTACTGACATGTAGCACCCACCTAGCTGGGTGATGCTTCGGCGATTGTAAAAGTGCCAGTAAGACCACCACACCTCAGCAGTAGTCCTGAAAATCTCCCTACAAGGCGAGCTTCTGCACCACCTCACACCGCAGTCATATAAATGTGGTTTATGCATTAATTTTCTGACGCGGTCTCTTATTATGGTCCTATGATTTGAATTGGAATAGATCAATTAAGTACGGGTGGGCCTGCCAAGATAGCCACATATACTGTAGACGGGTTGGTTGTTTAGCAACAAAACCAACGAGTGTGCAATTATGGGGCAAAACAAATGGGGTTGGCTTAGATTGTTGACAACATGTAAACTGTATTTCCTCTCCAATGTTTATTGAAAATACAAATACTTGTGCACAATGAGCACTTCTTGTCTCTCAAACAGATTGTTAGAGTCGTAAAGTAAAGGCTACAAGTTATGGCAAATGTTTGGGATACCGGGAAGGGGTACAAAAAACAAATTTTTTTTATTTTTTTTTACCCTAAAGCAGTGAAGAATAAGTGAAAAAGAGATGATTACTCTCTTTCATCCACTTTTCAGTATTTCTTTTCAGAATGAGAAAACAATACAGTTGAAGTCAGAAGTTTACATTCTTAGGTTGGAGTCATTAACACTCGTTTATCAACCACTCCACAAATTTCTTGTTAACAAACTGTAGTTTTTGCAAGTTGTACTTTGTGCATGACACAAGTCATTTTTCCCACAACTGTTTACAGACAGATTATTTCACCTATAATTCACTGTATCGTAATTCCAGTGGGTCAGAATTTTACATGCACTAAGTTGACCGTGCCTTAACCTGAAATAACCTGAAAGGCCATAACCTGAAAGGCCACTCACCAAGGAAGAAGCCACTGCTCCAAAACCGCCATAAAAAAGCCAGACTACGGTTTGCAACTGCACCTGGGGACAAAGATCATACTTTTTGGAGAAATGTTCTCTGGTCTGATGAAACAAAAATGGCCATAATGACCATTATGTTTGGAGGAAAAAGGGGGAGGCTTGCAAGCCGAAGAATACCATCCCAACCGTGAAGCACGGTGGTGGCAGCATCATCTTGTGGGGGTGCTTTGCTGCAGGAGGGACTGGTGCACTTCACAAAACAGATGGCATCATGAGGACAGAAAATTATGTGGATATATTGAAGCATCTCAAGACATCAGTCAGTAAGTTAAAGCTTAGTCGCAAATGGGTCTTCTAAAAGGACAATGACCCCAAGCATACTTCCAAAGTTGTGGTAAAATGGCTTAAGGACAACAAAGTCAAGATATTGGAGTGGTCATCACAAAGCCTACAGGCCTACAAACTTGACTCAGTTACACGAGCTCTGTCAGGAGGAATGGGCCAAAATTCACCCAACTTATTGTGGGAAGCTTGTGAAAGGCTACCCGAAACATTTGACCCAAGTAAAACCATTTAAAGGCAATGCTACCAAATACTAATTGAGTGTATGTAAACTTCTGACCCACTGATGAAATAAATAAAAAGCTGAAAAAATCATTCTCTCTACTATTATCCTTAAAACAAAGTGGTGATCCTAACTGACCTAAGACAGGGAATTTTTACTGGGATTAAATTCCAGGAATTGTGAAAAACTGAGTTTAAATGGATTTGGCTAAGGTGTATGTAAACTTCCGACTTCAATTGTACATGCATCTGTCCACAACCCTTCTCCACTCCACCCACTCTCTTGCCACCCCTTCTGCTATCTCTTTCCTGGCCTTACAGCTCCTTCTCTCCATCCTCGCGGGCTTCGGCTCCTTGCTGTCATTTGGCATCACGGTGCCAGGGTCAGTGAACCAATCGCAGCCCTGAGAGGCAGACCGCCAGGGCAGCTGTGCCCCCCATGCCAGCTGCCAGCACCGCTCCATTCACAGTCATACCCTTCAGTGTGTGTGTGTGTGTGTGTGTGTGTGTGTGTGTGTGTGTGTGTGTGTGTGTGTGTGTGTGTGTGTGTGTGTGTGTGTGTGTGTGTGTGTGTGTGTGTGTGGGCGTATGTGAAATGAACACTTCAACCGAAGAACCCTATTTCTCAGTTTGGAAAATGTTGGTGATATGGTATATTTCTCGTTATATAGTGGACAAGAAAACTGGACAAGAGGAATGCATACAGTGCCTTGCGAAAGTATTCGGCCCTTTGAACTTTGCGAACTTTTGCCACATTTCAGGCTTCAAACATAAAGATATAAAACTGTATTTTTTTGTGAAGAATCAACAGCAAGTGGGACACAATCATGAAGTGGAATGAAATTTATTGGATATTTCAAACTTTTTTAACAAATCAAAAACTGAAAAATTGGGCGTACAAAATTATTCAGCCCTTTTACTTTCAGTGCAGCAAACTCTCTCCAGAAGTTCAGTGAGGATCTCTGAATGATCCAATGTTGACCTAAATGACTAACTGTCAGGACCCGGTTTCGAACCTGGGTCTCCGGAGTGAGAAACAGTCACTTAACCAACTGAGCCACGAATAGACAGCAGAACCCAGAAGATGAGGCAGACACAGCAGTACTTAAGACGGTGTATTTAATAAAGAAAAAATCCTAAAATGCAAAAAATGGCAAATCCAAAAGGTGGTAGGAAAAACACAAAAAGACCTCAAAAGAAACTCACCAAAAAAATAAACAAAAACAAAAAAACAGAATACCACAAGAACTTCACCCGGAATCGACAAGAGTACACAGAACACTAGGGCAGGGTGCTAACATACAAACACAGAGCACAGAACTGAGGGAAACAAAGGGTTTAAATACAATCAGGGGAAACGAGACACAGGTGCAAATAATAATGAGGATCAAGGGAAAAACATAAGGACAAAAAGCACAATGGGGACATCTACTGACAAAAACCCGGAACAACCCTGGCCAAATCCTGACAGAATCCCCCCCCCTAGGAACGGCTCCTGACGTTCCTACCAGCTCTCTCAGGGTGGAGGACCCTGAACTGACGAATGAGGTCAGGGTCCAGGATGTCTTTGGCAGGAACCCAGGAGCGCTCCTCAGGACCGTAGCCTTCCCAGTCCACCAGATACTGCCAGGACCGCTGCACCCGGCGGGAATCCAGTATCCGGTGGACGGTATAAGCCGGCTGGCCTCCAATGACACGAGGCGGAGGGGGAGGTCTGTCTGCCGGGACAAGGGGAGAAAAAAACAAGAGGTTTTAACAATGACACATGAAATGTGGGATTAATCTTAAGGGATCTGGGTAAGTGTAGGCGATAAGAAACTGGGTTAACTCTCCTGGCAACCTTGAAGGGACCGATGTATTTTTGGGACAGCTTGCGAGACTCCACCCGTAGAGGTAAGTCTCTTGTGGAAAGCCAGACTCTCTGGCCGGGCGCAGGGTAGGCCCGGGACGGCGACGTCTGTTGGCTTGTTGTTGATACCTCTGTGAGGAACGCATCAGATTAAGACGGGTCTTCCTCCACATAAGCCGACAGCGTCTGACGAACCTCAAGGCTGAAGGCACTCTGACTTCTGCCTCCTGGTCCGGGAACAATCGAGGAGCATAGCCAAACTGACACTCGTGCGGGGACATACCAGTGGAGGAGGAGCGCAAGGTGTTGTGCGCGTATTCGGCCCAAACAATAAAGGATGACCATGTGGACGGGTTGTCACGAGTCATACATCGGAGGGTGGTTTCCAGCTCTTGATTCATCCTCTCTGTTTGGCCGTTGGACTCCGGATGGTACCCTGAAGATAGACTGGCAGAAGCCCCCATGAGTTGGCAGAAGGCCTTCCAAAACCTTGAGGCGAACTGGGGACCTCTGTCAGAAACCACATCTTGAGGAATGCCGAAGACTCGGAACACATGATTAATTACCAACTCAGCCGTTTCCTTGGCAGAAGGTAACTTAGTCAGAGGGACGAACCTGGCCGCCTTTGAAAACCTGTCGATTATGACTAGGATAGTAGTATTGCCATGGGATGGAGGAAGTCCAGTAATAAAGTCCAATGAGATATGGGACCAGGGTCTGTGGGGAACAGGTAAAGGGTGAAGGAGTCCTTGAGGGCGGAGGTGAGAAGATTTGCCCTGGCAGCACACGGGGCAGGCATTGACGAAAGTGGCAACGTCTTCTCTTATGGTAGGCCACCAAAACTTACGCTGGATGAACTCCAAGGTGCGACCTACGCCCGGATGACAGGTGAGGCGAGAGGAGTGCCCCCACAGAAGGACCTGAGTCCTCACTGCCTTGGGGACAAACAACCGATTGGCAGGGCCTCCTTTAGGGTCCGGTTCGCTAGCTTGAGCACGTCTCACGGTATCCTCAACTTGCCACGAGATCGGAGCCACAATCTTAGCAGCAGGAAGGACAGGCATGTCCGTGTCATCTCGAATGGCAGGAGCGTAGACTCGGGACAGGGCATCCGGTTTGAGATTCTTCCGACCGGGCCGATAGGTGAGGATACACTGGAATCGATTGAAGAAAAGAGACCATCTAGCTTGTCTAGAGTTCAATCGCTTCGCCTGCTGGATATACTCCAGATTTTTGTGGTCCGTAAGCACTTGAAACGGGTGAGAAGCCCCCTCGAGCCAGTGTCTCCATTCCTTCAATGCCATCTTAACCGCTAGGAGTTCACGATCCCCTACATCGTAGTTCCTCTCAGTCGGGGTAAGCCGGTGTGAGAAGAAAGCGCACGGATGAAGCTTCTTGTCTTCACCCCTCTGAGACAGGACAGCTCCAACACCAACCTCTGATGCGTCTACCTCCACCACAAATGGTTCATCCGTAGTCGGTAGTATCAGGATGGGAGCAGAGAGGACGTGCTGCTTGAGTCCTTGGAAGGCCGTCTCAGCTTCTCTTCCCCACAAAAACCTTGCATTGCCACCTTTGGTTAAAGCTGAGAGAGGAGCTGCCACCAAACTGAAGTTCTTGATGAACTTGCGGTAAAAGTTTGTGAAGCCCAGGAAACGCTGAACATCCTTAACGGATTTGGGGGTGGGCCAATCCGCTACCGCCCCTACCTTCCTAGGGTCCATTTGGACTCGACCGGGTTCCACTACAAATCCCAGGAATTGTACTCGGGATGAATGGAATTCACATTATTCCGGCTTAACGTACAGATGGCTGTCCAGGAGGCGTTTGAGTACTTGTCTGACATGCTTAGTGTGTTCTTGAAGGGAGCTCGAAAAGATGAGGATGTCATCCAAGTAAACGAACACAAATATGTTAAGCATATCCCTAAGCACATCGTTTATGAGCGCTTGGAACACCGCTGGGGCTAACGATGATAAATACAATCCACCTGTGTGTAATCAAGTCTCCGTATAAATGCACCTGCACTGTGATAGTCTCAGAGGTCCGTTAAAAGCGCAGAGAGCATCATGAAGAACAAGGAACACACCAGGCACGTCCGAGATACTGTTGTGAAGAAGTTTAAAGCCGGATTTGGATACAAAAAGATTTCCCAAGCTTTAAACATCCCAAGGAGCACTGTGCAAGCGATAATATTGAAATGGAAGGAGTATCAGACCAATGCAAATCTACCAAGACCTGGCCGTCCCTCTAAACTTTCAGCTCATACAAGGAGAAGACTGATCAGAGATGCAGCCAAGAGGCCCATTATCACTCTGGATGAACTGCAGAGATCTACAGCTGAGGTGGGAGACTCTGTCCATAGGACAACAATCAGTCGTATATTGCACAAATCTGGCCTTTATGGAAGAGTGGCAAGAAGAAAGCCATTTCTTAAAGATATCCATAAAAAGTGTCATTTAAAGTTTGCCACAAGCCACCTGGGAGACACACCAAACATGTGGAAGAAGGTGCTCTGGTCAGATGAAACAAAATTGAACTTTTTGGCAACAATGCAAAACGTTATGTTTGACGTAAAAGCAACACAGCTCATCACCCTGAACACACCATACCCACTGTCAAACATGGTGGTGGCAGCATCATGGTCTGGGCCTGCTTTTCTTCAGCAGGGACAGGGAAGATGGTTAAAATTGATGGGAAGATGGATGGAGCCAAATACAGGACCATTCTGGAAGAAAACCTGATGGAGTCTGCAAAAGACCTGAGACTGGGACGGAGATTTGTCTTCCAACAAGACAATGATCCAAAACATAAAGCAAAATCTACAATGGAATGGTTCAAAAATAAACATATCCAGGTGTTAGAATGGCCAAGTCAAAGTCCAGACCTGAATCCAATCGAGAATCTGTGGAAAGAACTGAAAACTGCTGTTCACAAATGCTCTCCATCCAACCTCACTGAGCTCGAGCTGTTTTGCAAGGAGGAATGGGAAAAAATGTCAGTCTCTCGATGTGCAAAACTGATAGAGACATACCCCAAGTGACTTACAGCTGTAATCGCAGCAAAAGGTGGAGCTACAAAGTATTAACTTAAGGGGGCTGAATAATTTTGCACGCCCAATTTTCAGTTTTTGATTTGTTAAAAAAGTTTGAAATATCCAATAAATGTCGTTCCACTTCATGATTGTGTCCCACTTGTTGTTGATTCTTCACAAAAAAATACAGTTTTATATCTTTATGTTTGAAGCCTGAAATGTGGCAAAAGGTCGCAAAGTTCAAGGGGGCCGAATACTTTCGCAAGGCACTGTATGTGAGAATTGTGTTCATTGACTACAGCTCAGCTTTCAACACCATAGTGGTCTCTAAGTTCATCACTAAGCTCAGGGCCTTGAGTCCTAGATTTCCAGACGGGCCGACCCCAGGTGGTGAGGGTAGGCAACAACACCTCCACCTTCGCTGACCCTCAACCTGTGGACCCCTCAAGAATGTGTTCTCAGCCCTCTCCTATACTCCCTGTTCACCCATGACCGCGTGGCCATGCAAGACTCTAACTCATGCAAGACTCTAACTTTGCTGATGACACGACGGTGGTAGGCCTGATTATCAACAATGACGAGAAAGCCTACAGGGAGGAGGTTAGAGCTCTTCTCTGTCCTGCCACCCAAATGGTGGAACCAGCTTGCCCTTGAAGCTAGGAGAGCAGAGTCCTTGCCCATCTTACGAAAACATATGAAACCCTACCTCTTCAAACAGTTTCTTAAATAATCCTCCTAAGCACTTGCACTTATAGAGTCTTCTGATGACAGTGATCGGGAAGAAAGAGTTGTTTTCACGGAAGAAGTTGACCAAGTTTTGAAATCAGTTTAATGCCCGGTGGAATCAGAGAGATGATGGAGAGTGTCAAAAAGAGAACACAGAAGGCTGTTGTCATGTCTTGTTATGTCTGTTCCTGTCCTTTCTCTTCACTCTGTCTCTCTCTGCTGGTCTTTTTAGGTTACCTTCTCTGTCTCTCATTCTTCAGCTGTTCTACATCTCCCCTAACTAGCTCATTCACTCTTTCCCACCTGTTCTCTCTTCCCCTCTGATTAGGTCTCTATTTCTCTCTCTGTTCCTGCTACTTTCAGTGTCTGATTCTTGTTTGTGTTTTTGATGCCAGAAGCAAGCTGTCGTCTCGTTTGCTTCCACCTTGTCCTATCCTGTCGGAGTCTGCCTGGCAGGTGCATCCTGCACTATACTAACGTTCTTTTTGTTCCGTTGACAACGTTGGAAGAGGATTTATGCCATTCCTGTTTTTCATTAAAGAACTCTGTTTTCTGTTAAAACCGCTTTGGGTCTTCACTCAAGTACATAACAGAAGAATCAGACCAAGAATGGACCCAGCGGCTCCGGACCCTTTTCACTCCGCCGTCGAGATCCAGGGAGCGATGCTAGGCAGACACGAGGAGGAATTGTCTGCTGCTCGACATGCCGTTGAGACCCTGGCCGTCCAAGTCTCCGACCTCACAAGACAGGTTCACCAACTCCACCTCGATCCACCGCCCACTTCCAGGGTTTCCGAGTCTCCGGAGCCCAGGATCAACAACCCGCCGTGTTACTCTGGGGAGCCCACTGAGTGCCGCTCATTCCTCACTCAGTGTGATGTGGTGTTCTCTCTCCAGCCCAACACTTACTCCAGGAGCGCAGCCCGCATCGCCTACGTCATTTCTCTCCTTACCGGACGGGCGCGTGAGTGGGGCACGGCAATCTGGGAGGCGAGGGCTGAGTGTATTAACCAGTATCAGGACTTTAAGGAGGAGATGATACGGGTTTTTGACCGTTCTGTTTTTGGGGAGGAGGCTTCCAGGGCCCTGTCTTCCCTATGTCAGGGGAATCGATCCATAACGGATTATTCTATTGAGTTTCGCACTCTCGCTGCCTCTAGTGACTGGAACGAGCCGGCTTTGCTCGCTCGTTTTCTGGAGGGTCTCCTCGTCGAGGTTAAGGATGAGATCCTCTCCCGGGAGGTTCCTTCCAGTCTGGACTCCTTAATAGCTCTCGCTATTCGCATAGAGCGACGGTTTGATCTTCGTCGCCGAGCTCGTGGAAAGGAGCTCGCGTTCTCCGTTGCTCCCCTCTCCACATCACTGCCACCTGCCGCATCACTGCCACCCTCCTCCGCCGGCTCGGATGCTGAGCCTATGCAGCTGGGGGTATCCGCATCTCGGCCAAGGAGAAGGAACGGAGAATCACCAATCGCCTCTGTCTCTACTGCGGCTCCGCTGGTCATTTTGTCACCTCATGTCCAGTAAAAGCCAGAGCTCATCAGTAAGAGGAGGGCTACTGGTGAGCGCAACTACTCAGGCCTCTCCTTCTGGATCACGCACTACCTTTCCGGTCCATCTCCGCTGGCCCGGTTCATCTGCTTCCTGCAGTGCCTTGATAGACTCTGGGGCGGAGGGCTGTTTTATGGACGAGACCTGGGCTCGGGAACATGACATTCCTCTCAGACAGTTAGGGAGCCCACGGCCTTGTTCGCTTTAGATGGTAGTTCTCTCCCCAAGATTCAGCGTGAGACGCTGCCTTTAACCCTCACTGTCTCTGGTAATCATAGCGAAACCATTTCTTTTTTAATTTTTCGTTCACCTTTTACACCTGTTGTTTTGGGTCATCCCTGGCTAGTGCGCCATAACCCTTCTATTAATTGGTCTAGTAATACTATCCTATCCTGGAATGTTTCTTGTCATGTGACCTGTTTAATGTCTGCTATCCCTCCTGTTTCCTCTGTCTCTTCTTCACAGGAGGAGCCTGGCGATTTGACAGGGGTGCCGGAGGAGTATCACGATCTGCGCACGGTGTTCAGTCGTTCCAAGGCCACTTCTCTCCCTCCACACCGGTCGTATGACTGTAGTATTGATCTCCTTCCGGGAACTACTCCCCCGGGGTAGATTATACTCTCTGTCGGCTCCCGAACGTAAGGCTCTCGAGGATTATTTGTCTGTTTCGCTCGACGCCGGTACCATAGTCTCCTCCTCCTCTCCCGCCGGAGCGGGGGTTTTTTTGTTCAGAAGAAGGACGGGTCCCTGCGCCCATGCGTGGATTATCGAGGGCTGAATGACATAACAGTTAAGAATCGTTATCCGCTTCCTCTTATGTCTTCGGCCTTCGAGATCCTGCAGGGAGCCAGGTTTTTCACCAAATTGGACCTTCGTAACGCCTACCATCTCGTGCGCATCAGGGAGGGGGACGAGTGAAAGACGGCGTTTAACACTCCGTTAGGGCACTTTGAATACCGGGTTCTTCCTTTCGGCCTCGTTAACGCTCCAGCTGTCTTTCAGGCACTAGTTAACGACGTCCTGAGAGACATGCTGAACATTTTGTTTTCGTTTACATGGACGATATCCTGATTTTTTCACCGTCTCTCTCGATTCATGTTCAGCACGTGCGACGCGTCCTCCAGCGCCTTTTGGAGAACTGTCTTTATGTGAAGGCTGAGAAGTGCATTTTTCATGCCGCCTCTGTCCCTTTTCTCGGTTCCGTTATTTCCGCTGAGGGCATTAAGATGGATCCCGCTAAGGTCCAGGCTGTCATTGATTGGCCCGTTCCTAAGTCACGCGTCGAGCTGCAGCGCTTTCTGGGCTTCGCTAATTTCTATCGTCGTTTCATCCGTAATTTCGGTCAGGTGGCAGCTCCCCTCACAGCCCTTACTTCTGTTAAGACGTGCTTTAAGTGGTCCGTTTCCGCCCAGGAGCTTTTGATCTTCTTAAGAATCGTTTTACATCCGCTCCTATTCTTGTTACACCTGACATCTCTAGACAGTTTGTTGTTGAGGTTGACGCGTCAGAGGTGGGCGTGGGGAGCCATTCTTTCTCAGCGCTCTCTCTGACGGCAAGGTCCATCCTTGCGCGTTTTTCTCTCATCGCTTATCGCCGTCAGAACGTAACTATGATGTTGGTAACGCGAACTGCTCGCCATCCGCTAGCCCTAGGCGAATGGCGACAGTGGTTGGAGGGGGCGACCGTTCCTTTTGTCGTTTGGACTGACCATAGGAACCTTGAGTACATCCGTTCAGCCAAACGACTTAATGCGCGTCAGGCTCGTTGGGCTCTGTTTTTCGCTCGTTTCGAGTTTGTTATTTCTTATCGTCCGGGCTCAAAAACACCAAGCCTGATGCTTTATCTCGTCTCTTCAGTTCTTCTGAGGTCTCCTCCGACCCCGAGGGATTCTCCCTGAGGGGCGTGTTGTCGGGTTGACTGTCTGGGGAATTGAGAGGCAGGTAAAGCAAGCACTCGCTCACACTCCGTCGCCGCGAGCTTGTCCTAGGAACCTTCTGTTCGTTCCCGTTCCTACTGTCCGGCCGTTCTTCAGTGGGCCCACTCTGCCAAGTTAGCCGGCCACCCCGGCGTTCGGGTACGCGCTTCCATTCGCCAGCGTTTCTGGTGGCCCACTCGGAACGTGACGCGCGTCGATTTGTCGCCGCTTGTTCGGGTCTGCGCGCAGACTAAATCTGGGAACTCTCCTCCTGCCGGCCGTCTCAGACCGCTTCCCATTCCCTCTCGACCGTGGTCTCACATCGCTTTAGATTTTATCACCGGACTGCCTTCATCAGCGGGGAAGACAGTTATTCTTACGGTTGTCGATAGATTCTCTAAGGCGGCTCATTTCATTCCTCTCGATAAGCTCCTTCTGCTAAGGAGACGGCTCAGATCATTATCGAGAATGTTTTCCGAATTCATGGCCTTCCGTCTGACGTCGTTTCCGACAGAGGCCCGCAGTTCACGTCTCAATTTTGGAGGAGTTTTGCCGTTTGATTGGGGCTTCCGTCAGTCTCTCGTCCGGCTTTCATCCCCAGTCTAACGGCCAAGCCGAACGGGCCAATCAGACTGTTGGTCGCATTTTACGCAGTCTTTCTTTTCGTAACCCTGCGTCTTGGTCAGAACAGCTCCCCTGGGCAGAGTACGCCCACAACTCGCTTCCTTCGTCTGCTACCGGTCTATCTCCTTTTCAGAGTAGCCTCGGGTACCAGCCTCCGCTGTTCTCATCTCAGCTCGCCGAGTCCTGCGTCCCTCCGCTCAGGCTTTTGTCCAGCGTTGCGAGCGCACCTGGAAGGGGGTCAGGTCGGCACTTTGCTGTAATAGGGCGCAGACTGTGAGGGCCGCTAATAAGCGTAGGACCAAGAGCCCTAGATATTGTTGCGGTCAGAGAGTATGGCTCTCCACTCAGAACCTTCCCCTTAAGACAGCTTCGCAAGTTGGCCCCGCGGTTCATTGGTCCGTTCCGTATTTCTCAGGTCATTAATCCTGTCGCAGTGCGACTTCTTCTACCGCGCTATCTTCGTCGCGTTCACCCGGTCTTCCATGTCTCCTGTGTTAAGCCCGTTCTTCGCGCCCCCGCTCGTCCCTCCCCCCATCCTTGTCGAGGGCGCACCCATATACAGGGTTCGTAAGATTTTGGACATGCGCCCTCGGGCCGTGGTCATCAGTACCTAGTGGATTGGGAGGGGCGGGTCCTGAGGAGAGGAGTTGGGTTCCCTCTCGGGACGTGCTGGACCGTTCGCTGATCGATGATTTCCTCCGTTGCCGCCAGGTTCCTCCTCGAGTGCGCCAGGAGGCGCTCGGTGAGTGGGGGGGTACTGTCATGTCTTGTTATGTCTGTTCCTGTCCTTTCTCTTCACTCTGTCTCTCTCTGCTGGTCTTTTTAGGTTACCTTCTCTGTCTCTCATTCTTCAGCTGTTCTACATCTCCCTAACTAGCTCATTCACTCTTTCCCACCTGTTCTCTTCCCCCTCTGATTAGGTCTCTATTTCTCTCTCTGTTCCTGCTACTTTCAGTGTCTGATTCTTGTTTGTGTTTTTGATGCCAGAAGCAAGCTGTCGTCTCGTTTGCTTCCACCTTGTCCTATCCTGTCGGAGTCTGCCTGGCAGGTGCATCCTGCACTATACTAACGTTCTTTTTGTTCCGTTGACAA
>NW_027012043.1:0-21028 GCF_036934945.1 Oncorhynchus masou masou
GACACACACACACACAACCAGTGAGGAGACACACACACACACACTTTCAAATTGCCATTGATAAAATGCATTTGTGTTCATCGTCCGAAGCTTGTGCCCATACCCATGCCCCCACCACAGGGCACTGTGTTCACAACGTTGACCAAACCACTCGCCCCATGCCCCCACCACAGGGCACTGTGTTCACAACGTTGACCAAACCACTCGCCCCATGCCCCCACCACAGGGCACTGTGTTCACAACGTTGACCAAACCACTCGCCCCATGCCCCCACCACAGGGCACTGTGTTCACAACGTTGACATCAGCAAACCACTCGCCCCACTCAACCGCCGGTTGGAGGTTCTGCCAAATTCTCTAAAACGACGTTGGAGGCGGGTTATGGTAGAGATATGAACATTAAATGCTCTGGTCGTCATGTCAATTGCATACTCCCTCTAAACTGCTCTAATCTCTCTAATCTGAGGCATTGTGTTGTGTGACAAACCTACACATTGTAGAGTTGCCTTTTGTTGTCCCCAGCACAAGGTGCACCTGTGTAATGATCATGCTGTTTAATCAGCTTCTTGACTTGCCACACCTGTCAGGTGGATGGATAACAGGGATGTAAACAAATTTGTACACAACATTTGAGAGAAATAATATTTTTGTGCGAATGGAAAATGTCTGGGATCTTTTATTTCAGCTCATGAAACATGGGATCAACACTTTACATGTTGAACATGGGACTTTACATGTTGAACATGGGACTTTACATGTTGAACATGGGACTTTACATGTTGAACATGGGACTTTACATGTTGAACATGGGACTTTACATGTTGAACATGGGACTTTACATGTTGAACATGGGACTTTACATGTTGAACAGGGGACTTTACATGTTGAACATGGGACTTTACATGTTGAACATGGGACTTTGCATGTTGAACATGGGACTTTACATGTTGAACATGGGACTTTACATGTTGAACAGGGGACTTTACATGTTGAACATGGGACTTTACATGTTGAACATGGGACTTTACATGTAGCGTTTATGTTTTTGTTCAGTTTTAATGGAATCACTTGAGAAATGTTTGATTTTAGGTAAACATCCCTTTAAGAGGTATCATTGGATATGAGAAGATGTTTACATGTTTTTAATGTCTCCTCCCTCCCTCCCTCCCTCCCTCCCTCCCTCCCTCCCTCCCCCTCCCTCCTCCCTCCCTCCCTCCCTCCCTCCCTCCCTCCCTCCCTCCCCCTCCCTCCCTCCCTCCCTCCCTCCCTCCATCCATCCATCTCTCTCTTCCCCTCTCTCTCCCCCTCTCTCCCCCTCTCTCCCTCCCTCCCTCCATCTCTCTCTCCCTCTCTCTCCCTCCCCCTCCCTCCATCCATCCATCTCTCTCTCTCCCTCCCCCTCCCTCCCTCCCTCCCTCCCTCCCCTCCCTCCCTCCCTCCCTCCCTCCCCCCTCCCTCCATCTCTCTTCCCCTCTCTCTCTCCCCCCCCCCCCTCCCTCCATCTCTCTCTTCTTCCCCTCTCTCTCCCTCCCCCTCCCTCCATCTCTCTTCCCCTCCCTCTCTCCAGTTCTCTACTGGAGGAGAAGACGACAGTGAACATTCTAGATGACATCGGCAGCATGTTTGACGACCTGGCGGACCAGTTGGACGCCATGTTGGACTAGAGCTCCCAGCGTCGCTACGACAACCAGCCAAGAGCTGACTGCTTATGCCAGCTATCCCAGGGTGCTTTGGGGCTCATGTATAGAATAGCTATGATAGAAGTGTTCCTGTGTGTTCATATTCCCTACGTAGTGCACTACTATAGAGCTCGGGTCGGCTGCACTACATAGGAGGGAATGGGGATGTTACCGTGGTGATGTTACCGTGGTGTTGGGTGGTAGATGTTCCTGAAGCAGGAAGTTGTAGATGTTTGTATTCTCCCTCCCCTCTCATTGGTCAAGAAGTATTCTGAAAGCCCCCACACACTCAGGCAGGTAGACAGACAGACAGACAGACAGACAGACAGACAGACAGACAGTCACAAGGTGTTAAGCACAGAAAGAGACAGACAGACAGACAGACAGACAGACAGACAGACAGACAGACAGACAGACACAAGGTGTTAAGCACAGAAACAGACAGACAGACAGACAGACAGACAGACAGACAGAAACAGACAGACAGACAGACAGACAGACACAGACAGACAGACAGAAACATACAGACAGACAGACAGACAGACAGACAGACACAAGGTGTTAAGCACAGAAACAGACAGACAGACAGACAGACAGACAGTCACAAGGTGTTAAGCACAGAAACAGACAGACAGACAGACAGACAGACAGACAGACACAGACAGACAGACAGACAGACAGACAGACAGACAGACACAAGGTGTTAAGCACAGAAAGAGACAGACAGACAGACAGACAGACACAAGGTGTTAAGCACAGAAACAGACAGACAGACAGACAGACAGACAGACAGACAGACACAAGGTGTTAAGCACAGAAAGAGACAGACAGACAGACAGACAGACAGACAGACACAAGGTGTTAAGCACAGAAACAGACAGACAGACAGACAGACAGACAGACAGACAGACAGACAGACAGACACAAGGTGTTAAGCACAGAGACAGACAGACAGACAGACAGACAGACAGACAGACAGACACAAGGTGTTAAGCACAGAAACAGACAGACAGACAGACAGACAGACAGACAGACAGACACAAGGTGTTAAGCACAAAAAGAGACAGACAGACAGACAGACAGACAGACAGACACAAGGTGTTAAGCACAGAAACAGACAGACAGACAGACAGACAGACAGACAGACAGACAGACAGACACAAGGTGTTAAGCACAAAAAGAGACAGACAGACAGACAGACAGACAGACAGACACAAGGTGTTAAGCACAGAAACAGACAGACAGACAGACAGACAGACAGACAGACAGACAGACACAAGGTGTTAAGCACAGAAACAGACAGACAGACAGACAGACAGACAGACAGACACAAGGTGTTAAGCACAGAAAGAGACAGACAGACAGACAGACAGTCACAAGGTGTTAAGCACAGAGACAGACAGACAGACAGACAGACACAAGGTGTTAAGCACAGAAACAGACAGACAGACAGACAGACAGACAGACAGACAGACACAAGGTGTTAAGCACAGAAAGAGACAGACAGACAGACAGACAGTCACAAGGTGTTAAGCACAGAGACAGACAGACAGACAGACAGACAGACAGACAGACAGACAGACAGACAGACAGACAGACACAAGGTGTTAAGCACAGAAACAGACAGACAGACAGACAGACAGACAGACAGACACAAGGTGTTAAGCACAAAAAGAGACAGACAGACAGACAGACAGACAGACACAAGGTGTTAAGCACAGAAAGAGACAGACAGACAGACAGACAGACAGACAGACAGACAGACAGACAGACACAAGGTGTTAAGCACAGAAAGAGACAGACAGACAGACAGACAGACAGACAGACAGACAGACAGACAGACAGACACAAGGTGTTAAGCACAGAAACAGACAGACAGACAGACAGACAGACAGACACAAGGTGTTAAGCACAGAGACAGACAGACAGACAGACAGACAGACAGACAGACAGACAGACAGACAGACAGACAGACAGACAGACAGACAGACTTTTTCCACATTTTGTTTTTGGGATTGAAATGGATTTAATTGCATTTTTTTGATCAACGATCTCCACAAAATAGTCTGTATTGTCAAAGTGGAAGAATGTACGGAAAATAAAACGCCTCATATCTTGATTAGATAAGTGTTCAATCCCCCTGAGTCAATACGTGTTAGAAACCTCTTGGGCAGCTATTACAGCTGTGAGTCTTTCTGGGTAAGACCCTGAGTCAATACATGTTGGAAACCTCTTGGGCAGCGATTACAGCTGTGTGTCTTTCTGGGTAAGACCCTGAGTCAATACGTGTTAGAAACCTCTTGGGCAGCGATTACAGCTGTGAGTCTTTCTGGGTAAGACCCTGAGTCAATACATGTTAGAAACCTCTTGGGCAGCGATTACAGCTGTGAGTCTTTCTGGGTAAGACCCTGAGTCAATACATGTTAGAAACTTCTTGGGCAGCGATTACAGCTGTGAGTCTTTCTGGGTAAGACCCTGAGTCAATACATGTTAGAAACCTCTTGGGCAGCGATTACAGCTGTGAGTCTTTCTGGGTAAGACCCTGAGTCAATACATGTTAGAAACCTCTTTGGCAGCGATTACAGCTGTGTGTCTTTCTGGGTAAGACCCTGAGTCAATACGTGTTAGAAACCTCTTGGGCAGCGATTACAGCTGTGAGTCTTTCTGGGTAAGACCCTGAGTCAATACATGTTAGAAACCTCTTGGGCAGCGATTACAGCTGTGAGTCTTTCTGGGTAAGACCCTGAGTCAATACATGTTAGAAACCTCTTTGGCAGCGATTACAGCTGTGTGTCTTTCTGGGTAAGACCCTGAGTCAATACGTGTTAGAAACCTCTTTGGCAGCGATTACAGCTGTGTGTCTTTCTGGGTAAGACCCTGAGTCAATACGTGTTAGAAACCTCTTTGGCAGCGATTACAGCTGTGTGTCTTTCTGGGTAAGACCCTGAGTCAATACATGTTAGAAACCTCTTGGGCAGCGATTACAGCTGTGAGTCTTTCTGGGTAAGACCCTGAGTCAATACGTGTTAGAAACCTCTTTGGCAGCGATTACAGCTGTGTGTCTTTCTGGGTAAGACCCTGAGTCAATACATGTTAGAAACCTCTTGGGCAGCGATTACAGCTGTGAGTCTTTCTGGGTAAGACCCTGAGTCAATACATGTTAGAAACCTCTTGGGCAGCGATTACAGCTGTGAGTCTTTCTGGGTAAGACCCTGAGTCAATACATGTTAGAAACCTCTTGGGCAGCAATTACAGCTGTGATTCTTTCTGGGTAAGACCCTGAGTCAATACATGTTAGAAACCTCTTGGGCAGCGATTACAGCTGTGAGTCTTTCTGGGTAAGACCCTGAATCAATACATGTTAGAAACCTCTTTGGCAGCGATTACAGCTGTGAGTCTTTCTGGGTAAGACCCTGAGTCAATACATGTTAGAAACCTCTTGGGCAGCGATTACAGCTGTGAGTCTTTCTGGGTAAGACCCTGAGACTTTTGCACACCTGGATTGTACAATATCTGCACACACTGTCAAGTTGGTTGTTGATCATAGCTAAACAGCCATTTTCAAGTCTTGCCATAGATTTCCGAGCTGATTTAAGTCAAAACTGTAGCTCGGCCACTCAGGAACATTCACTGTCTTCTTGTTAAGCAACTCCAGTGTATATTTTGCCTTGTGTTGTAGGTAATTGTCCTGCTGAAAGAGGAATTCATCTCCCAGTGTCTGGTGGAAAGCAGACTGAACCAGGTTTTCCTCTAGGGTTGTGTTGCCTGTGCTTAGCTCCATTTGATTTATTCTTGAAAAAACTCTGTAGTCCTTGCCGATGTCAAACATACCCATAACATGATGCAGCCACCACCATGCTTGAAAATACAATACATGTTGAGTTGGAGTTGCCTCAAACAAGCCTGTCTTCTCAGTAGTCTGCATGGTGGGAGCTGCTGACTGATATTATAGCAGTATAAAGAGATAGAGGAGTCTTCCCAGTAGTCTGCATGGTGGGAGCTGCTGACTGATATTATAGCAGTATAAAGAGATAGAGGAGTCTTCCCAGTAGTCTGCATGGTGGGAGCTGCTGACTGATATTATAGGTGTGCTTGTCACTTCTGCTAGGCAATTTGCAGTTAGTGACAGTACTTCAGTCCCCTCTGTGTTCTCATCAATTAGTGACAGTACTTCAGTCCCCTCTGTGTTCTCATCAATTAGTGACAGTACTTCAGTCCCCTCTGTGTTCTCATCAATTAGTGACAGTACTTCAGTCCCCTCTGTGTTCTCATCAATTAGTGACAGTACTTCAGTCCCCTCTGTGTTCTCATCAATTAGTGACAGTACTTCAGTCCCTCTGTGTTCTCATCAATTAGTGACAGTACTTCAGTCCCCTCTGTGTTCTCATCAATTAGTGACAGTACTTCAGTCCCCTCTGTGTTCTCATCAATTAGTGACAGTACTTCAGTCCCCTCTGTGTTCTCATCAATTAGTGACAGTACTTCAGTCCCCTCTGTGTTCTCATCAATTAGTGACAGTACTTCAGTCCCATCTGTGTTCTCATCAATTAGTGACAGTACTTCAGTCCCCTCTGTGTTCTCATCAATTAGTGACAGTACTTCAGTCCCCTCTGTGTTCTCATCAATTAGTGACAGTACTTCAGTCCCCTCTGTGTTCTCATCAATTAGTGACAGTACTCCAGTCCCCTCTGTGTTCTCATCAATTAGTGACAGTACTTCAGTCCCCTCTGTGTTCTCATCAATTAGTGACAGTACTCCAGTCCCATCTGTGTTCTCATCAATTAGTGACAGTACTCCAGTCCCATCTGTGTTCTCATCAATTAGTGACAGTACTTCAGTCCCTCTGTGTTCTCATCAATTAGTGACAGTACTTCAGTCCCCTCTGTGTTCTCATCAATTAGTGACAGTACTTCAGTCCCCTCTGTGTTCTCATCAATTAGTGACAGTACTCCAGTCCCCTCTGTGTTCTCATCAATTAGACAGTACTCCAGTCCCCTCTGTGTTCTCATCAATTAGTGACAGTACTCCAGTCCCATCTGTGTTCTCATCAATTAGTGACAGTACTTCAGTCCCCTCTGTGTTCTCATCAATTAGTGACAGTACTTCAGTCCCCTCTGTGTTCTCATCAATTAGTGACAGTACTTCAGTCCCCTCTGTGTTCTCATCAATTAGTGACAGTACTTCAGTCCCCTCTGTGTTCTCATCAATTAGTGACAGTACTCCAGTCCCTCTGTGTTCTCATCAATTAGTGACAGTACTTCAGTCCCCTCTGTGTTCTCATCAATTAGTGACAGTACTTCAGTCCCCTCTGTGTTCTCATCAATTAGTGACAGTACTTCAGTCCCCTCTGTGTTCTCATCAATTAGTGACAGTACTTCAGTCCCCTCTGTGTTCTCATCAATTAGTGACAGTACTTCAGTCCCCTCTGTGTTCTCATCAATTAGTGACAGTACTTCAGTCCCATCTGTGTTCTCATCAATTAGTGACAGTACTTCAGTCCCTCTGTGTTCTCATCAATTAGTGACAGTACTTCAGTCCCATCTGTGTTCTCATCAATTAGTGACAGTACTTCAGTCCCCTCTGTGTTCTCATCAATTAGTGACAGTACTCCAGTCCCATCTGTGTTCTCATCAATTAGTGACAGTACTCCAGTCCCATCTGTGTTCTCATCAATTAGTGACAGTACTTCAGTCCCTCTGTGTTCTCATCAATTAGTGACAGTACTTCAGTCCCCTCTGTGTTCTCATCAATTAGTGACAGTACTCCAGTCCCCTCTGTGTTCTCATCAATTAGACAGTACTCCAGTCCCCTCTGTGTTCTCATCAATTAGTGACAGTACTCCAGTCCCATCTGTGTTCTCATCAATTAGTGACAGTACTTCAGTCCCTCTGTGTTCTCATCAATTAGTGACAGTACTTCAGTCCCCTCTGTGTTCTCATCAATTAGTGACAGTACTTCAGTCCCCTCTGTGTTCTCATCAATTAGTGACAGTACTTCAGTCCCCTCTGTGTTCTCATCAATTAGTGACAGTACTTCAGTCCCCTCTGTGTTCTCATCAATTAGTGACAGTACTTCAGTCCCCTCTGTGTTCTCATCAATTAGTGACAGTACTTCAGTCCCCTCTGTGTTCTCATCAATTAGTGACAGTACTTCAGTCCCCTCTGTGTTCTCATCAATTAGTGACAGTACTTCAGTCCCCTCTGTGTTCTCATCAATTAGTGACAGTACTTCAGTCCCCTCTGTGTTCTCATCAATTAGTGACAGTACTTCAGTCCCATCTGTGTTCTCATCAATTAGTGACAGTACTTCAGTCCCCTCTGTGTTCTCATCAATTAGTGACAGTACTTCAGTCCCATCTGTGTTCTCATCAATTAGTGACAGTACTTCAGTCCCCTCTGTGTTCTCATCAATTAGTGACAGTACTCCAGTCCCATCTGTGTTCTCATCAATTAGTGACAGTACTCCAGTCCCATCTGTGTTCTCATCAATTAGTGACAGTACTTCAGTCCCTCTGTGTTCTCATCAATTAGTGACAGTACTTCAGTCCCCTCTGTGTTCTCATCAATTAGTGACAGTACTTCAGTCCCCTCTGTGTTCTCATCAATTAGTGACAGTACTCCAGTCCCCTCTGTGTTCTCATCAATTAGACAGTACTCCAGTCCCCTCTGTGTTCTCATCAATTAGTGACAGTACTCCAGTCCCATCTGTGTTCTCATCAATTAGTGACAGTACTTCAGTCCCCTCTGTGTTCTCATCAATTAGTGACAGTACTTCAGTCCCCTCTGTGTTCTCATCAATTAGTGACAGTACTTCAGTCCCCTCTGTGTTCTCATCAATTAGTGACAGTACTTCAGTCCCCTCTGTGTTCTCATCAATTAGTGACAGTACTTCAGTCCCCTCTGTGTTCTCATCAATTAGTGACAGTACTTCAGTCCCCTCTGTGTTCTCATCAATTAGTGACAGTACTTCAGTCCCCTCTGTGTTCTCATCAATTAGTGACAGTACTTCAGTCCCCTCTGTGTTCTCATCAATTAGTGACAGTACTTCAGTCCCCTCTGTGTTCTCATCAATTAGTGACAGTACTTCAGTCCCCTCTGTGTTCTCATCAATTAGTGACAGTACTTCAGTCCCATCTGTGTTCTCATCAATTAGTGACAGTACTTCAGTCCCCTCTGTGTTCTCATCAATTAGTGACAGTACTTCAGTCCCATCTGTGTTCTCATCAATTAGTGACAGTACTTCAGTCCCCTCTGTGTTCTCATCAATTAGTGACAGTACTCCAGTCCCATCTGTGTTCTCATCAATTAGTGACAGTACTCCAGTCCCATCTGTGTTCTCATCAATTAGTGACAGTACTTCAGTCCCCTCTGTGTTCTCATCAATTAGTGACAGTACTTCAGTCCCTCTGTGTTCTCATCAATTAGTGACAGTACTTCAGTCCCCTCTGTGTTCTCATCAATTAGTGACAGTACTCCAGTCCCCTCTGTGTTCTCATCAATTAGACAGTACTCCAGTCCCCTCTGTGTTCTCATCAATTAGTGACAGTACTCCAGTCCCATCTGTGTTCTCATCAATTAGTGACAGTACTTCAGTCCCCTCTGTGTTCTCATCAATTAGTGACAGTACTTCAGTCCCCTCTGTGTTCTCATCAATTAGTGACAGTACTCCAGTCCCCTCTGTGTTCTCATCAATTAGACAGTACTCCAGTCCCCTCTGTGTTCTCATCAATTAGTGACAGTACTCCAGTCCCATCTGTGTTCTCATCAATTAGTGACAGTACTTCAGTCCCCTCTGTGTTCTCATCAATTAGTGACAGTACTTCAGTCCCCTCTGTGTTCTCATCAATTAGTGACAGTACTCCAGTCCCCTCTGTGTTCTCATCAATTAGTGACAGTACTTCAGTCCCCTCTGTGTTCTCATCAATTAGTGACAGTACTTCAGTCCCCTCTGTGTTCTCATCAATTAGTGACAGTACTTCAGTCCCCTCTGTGTTCTCATCAATTAGTGACAGTACTTCAGTCCCATCTGTGTTCTCATCAATTAGTGACAGTACTTCAGTCCCATCTGTGTTCTCATCAATTAGTGACAGTACTTCAGTCCCCTCTGTGTTCTCATCAATTAGTGACAGTACTTCAGTCCCCTCTGTGTTCTCATCAATTAGTGACAGTACTTCAGTCCCATCTGTGTTCTCAACAATAAAAGAAACATCCCGTTTTCAGGACCCTGTCTTTCAAAAGATAATCCAAATAACTTCACAGATCTTCATTGTAAAGGGTTTAAACATTGTAAAGGGTTAAATGCTTGTTCAATAAACCATAAAGAATTGATGAACATGCACCTGTGGAACGGTCGTTAAGAAACTAACAGCTTACAGATGGTGATGTCATAATTACAGACGGTTGGCAATTAAGGTCACAGTTATGAGAACTTAGGACACTAAAGAGGCCTTTCTATTGACTCTGAAAAACACCAAAAGAAAGATTCCCAGGGTCCCTGCTCATCTGCGTGAACATGCCTTGGGCATGCTGCAAGGTGTCATGAGGACTGCAGATGTGGCCAGGGCAATAAATTGCAATGTCCGTACTGTGAGACGCCTAAGACAGCACTACAGGGAGACCGGACGGACAGCTGATCGTCCTCGCAGTGGCAGAACACATGTAACAACACCTGCACAGGATCGGTACATCCGAACATCACACCTGCGGGACAGGTACAGGATGGCAACAACAACTGCCCGAGTTACACCAGGAACGCACAATCCCCCCATCAGTGCTCAGACTGTCCGCAATAGGCTGAGAGGCTGGACTGAGGGTTTGAAGGCCTGTTGTAAGGCAGGTCCTCACCAGACATCACCGGCAACAACGTCGCCTACGGGCACAAACCCACCGTCGCTGGACCAGACAGGACTGGCAAAACGTGCTCTTCACTGACGAGTCACGGTTTTGTCTCACCAGGGGTGATGGTCGGATTTGCGTTTATTGTCGGAGGAATGAGCGTTGCACCGAGGCCTGTACTCTGGAGCGGGATCGATTTGGAGGTGGAGGGTCCGTCATGGTCTGGGGCAGTGTGTCACAGCATCATCGGACGGAGCTTGTTGTCATTGCAGGCAATCTCGGCTGTGCGTTACAGGGAAGACATCCTCCTCCCTCATGTGGTACCCTTCCTGCAGGCTCATCCTGACATGACCCTCCAGCATGACAATGCCACCAGCCATACTGCTCGTTCTGTGAGTGATTTCCTGCAAGACAGGAATGTCAGTGTTCTGCCATGGCCAGCGAAAGAGCCCAGATCTCAATCCCATTGAGCACGTCTGGGACCTGTTGGACCGGAGGGTGAGGGCTAGGGCCATTCCGCCCAAAAATGTCCGGGAACTTGCAGGTGCCTCGGTGGAATAGTGGGGTAACATCTCACAGCAAGAACTGGCAAATCTGGTGCAGTCCATGAGGAGGAGATGCACTGCAGTACTTAATGCAGCTGGTGGCCACACCAGATTCTGACTGTTACTTTTGATTTTGACCCCCCCTTTGTTCAGGGATACATTATTCAATTTCTGTTAGTCACATGTCTGTGGAACTTGTTCAGTTTATGTCTCAGTTGTTGAATCTTGTTACGTTCATACGAATATTTACACGTGTTAAGTTTGCTGTAAATAAACCCAGTTGACAGTGAGGACGTTTAGTTACTGGAGGAGTCTCCACTCCCACTCTCGGTATGGAATCTTCCTGCTGCACCGGGACAGAATCCTGCCGGTAGTGTTCTAGTTCTAGAACCGTGAGAGAATCTGTCCCAGATGTAACACCCTATCCCCTGCGTCTGCCTCCTAACCCACAGGGCTGTGGTCTAAAGTAGTGCACTAGGAAGGGAGGTTGAACTCCGGACGGGTTCCAGTGTTGTCCCCTGTCGGTCCATGTGGTGAAACTCCCCCCTCATCAACAGTCACGGTGTTCAATGGACGACAAAAGGGAGGTTGAACTCCGGGCCCAGTGTTAACCCTGTCATCCATGTGGTGATTTTTAAAGTGTAAAATATAAAGTATCTAACTGCCTCTATGCTGTATGAGCCCTTATGCTGAGTCTCAGAATGGGTCCTAAATGGCCCCCTATTCCCTCTGTAGTGCCCCCTATTCCCTCTGTAGTGCCCCTATTCCCTCTGTAGTGCCCTTTATTCCCTCTGTAGTGCCCTCTATTCCCTCTGTATAGTGTCCCCAGGGGTAGTGTCCCCTATTCCCTCTGTAGTGCCCCTATTCCCTCTGTAGTGTCCCTATTCCCTCTGTAGTGCCCTCTATTCCCTCTGTATAGTGTCCCCAGGGGTAGTGTCCCCTATTCCCTCTGTAGTGCCCCTATTCCCTCTGTAGTGTCCCTATTCCCTCTGTAGAGCCCTCTATTCCCTCTGTAGTGCCCTCTATTCCCTCTGTATAGTGTCCCCTATTCCCTCTGTAGTGCCCTCTATTCCCTCTGTAGTGCCCTCTATTCCCTCTGTAGTGCCCCCTATTCCCTCTGTAGTGTCCCCTATTCCCTCTGTAGTGTCCCCTATTCCCTCTGCAGTGTCCCCTATTCCCTCTGTAGTGCCCTCTATTCCCTCTGTAGTGTCCCCTATTCCCTCTGTAGTGCCCCCTATTCCCTCTGTAGTGTCCCCTATTCCCTCTGTAGTGTCCCCTATTCCCTCTGCAGTGTCCCCTATTCCCTCTGTAGTGCCCTCTATTCCCTCTGTAGTGTCCCCTATTCCCTCTGTAGTGCCCTCTATTCCCTCTGTAGTGCCCTCTATTCCCTCTGTGGTGCCCTCTATTCCCTCTGTAGTGCCCTCTATTCCCTCTGTAGTGCCCTCTATTCCCTCTGTAGTGCCCTCTATTCCCTCTGTAGTGCCCTCTATTCCCTCTGTAGTGTCCCCTATATTCCCTCTGTAGTGCCCTCTATTCCCTCTGTAGTGCCCTCTATTCCCTCTGTAGTGCCCTCTATTCCCTCTGTAGTGCCCTCTATTCCCTCTGTAGTGCCCTCTATTCCCTCTGTAGTGCCCTCTATTCCCTCTGTAGTGCCCTCTATTCCCTCTGTAGTGTCCCCTATATTCCCTCTGTAGTGCCCTCTATTCCCTCTGTAGTGCCCTCTATTCCCTCTGTAGTGCCCCCTATTCCCTCTGTAGTGTCCCCTATTCCCTCTGTAGTGCCCTCTATTCCCTCTGTAGTGCCCTCTATTCCCTCTGTAGTGCCCTCTATTCCCTCTGTAGTGCCCTCTATTCCCTCTGTAGTGCCCTCTATTCCCTCTGTAGTGCCCTCTATTCCCTCTGTAGTGTCCCCTATTCCCTCTGTAGTGCCCTCTATTCCCTCTATAGTGCCCTCTATTCCCTCTGTAGTGCCCTCTATTCCCTCTGTAGTGCCCTCTATTCCCTCAGTAGTGTCCCCAGGGGTAGTGCTCTACATGGGGGAATAGGGGTCCATTTAGAACACAACCTGAGACTGATGCCCCAGTGTGTGTTCACTCTGTACTGAGTCCTGGTGCGTTGAACGTAACCTTGCTAAATGTTCCTAAACGTTGCTCGGTGCTGAACGTTCTTGATTGTTTTATAACCCTGCTAAATGTTCCTGAACATTATAACTCTGCTGAACCTGAACGTAGCTCTGTGTTGAATGTCCTGAACGTTTTAACTCTGCTGAATCTGAACGTAGCTCTGTGTTGAATGTCTGGAAAGTTGCTTCATGCTGAACGTTCCTGAACGTTATAACTCTGCTCAACGTTCCTGAACGTTATAACTCTGCTGAACGTTCCTGAACGTTATAACTCTGCTCAACGTTCCTGAACGTTATAACTCTGCTGAACGTTCCTGAACGTTATAACTCTGCTGAACGTTCCTGAGCATTTTTACTCTGATGAACGTTTCTGAGCGTTATAACTCTGCTGAACGTCCCTGAACGTTGCTCCGTGCTGAACGTTCCTGATTGTTATAACTTTGCTCAATGCTCTTGAACGTTCTAACGCTGCTGAACGTTATAACCCTGCCAACGTTCCTGAGCGTTGCTCCGTGCTGAACCCAGCCCAGTCTTCCTCCTGCTGCAGTGTATTCTCTTGTTGTCATGTCAACCCCCCTTAACCCCTGACCCTGCTAAATCTGTTGAGCACTCTTCTTTCCCCTTCATTTTTCTGTGCCTTGGCTGTGTTTTATCTGCTATAAATTATAAAGTCTTTGTTTTTATTTTAAAGTCATGTGATTTTCCAATACAGTATAACTCTAACACATCCAATATAACTCGGACCCATCCAATATAACTCTAACCCATACAACGTAACTCTAACCCCTACAATGTTGCCCTGACCCATACAATGTTGCCCTGACCCATACAATGTTGCCCTGACCCATACAATATAACTCTGACCCATACATTGTAACCCTGACCCATACAACGTAACTCTAACCTCTACAATGTAGCCCTGACCCATACAATATAACTCTGACCCATACAATGTAGCCCTGACCCATACAATTTAACTCTAACCCATACAATGTAGCCCTGACCCATACAATTTAACTCTAACCCATGCAATGTAGCCCTGACCCATACAATTTAACTCTAACCCATACAATGTAGCCCTGACCCATACAATGTAACTCTAACCCATACAATGTAGCCCTGACCCATACAATTTAACTCTAACCCATACAATGTAGCACTGACCCATACAATGTAGCCCTGACCCATACGATGTAACTCTAACCCATACAATGTAGCCCTAACCCATAAAATGTAGCCCTAACCCATACGATGTAACTCTAACCCATACAATGTAGCCCTAACCCATACGATGTAACTCTAACCCATACAATGTAGCCCTGACCCATACGATGTAACTCTAACCCATACAATGTAGCCCTGACCCATACGATGTAACTCTAACCCATACAATGTAGCCCTAACCCATACAATGTAGCCCTAACCCATACGATGTAACTCTAACCCATACAATGTAGCCCTAACCCATACGATGTAACTCTAACCCATACAATGTAGCCCTAACCCATACGATGTAACTCTAACCCATACAATGTAGCCCTGACCCATACGATGTAACTCTAACCCATACGATGTAGCCCTGACCCATACGATGTAACTCTAACCCATACAATGTAGCCCTAACCCATACAATGTAGCCCTGACCCATACAATTTAACTCTAACCCATACAATGTAGCCCTGACCCATACAATTTAACTCTAACCCATACAATGTAGCCCTGACCCATACAATTTAACTCTAACCCATACAATGTAGCCCTGACCCATACAATGTAGCCCTAACCCATAAAATGTAGCCCTGACCCATACAATGTAGCCCTAACCCATACGATGTAGCCCTGACCCATACGATGTAACTCTAACCCATACAATGTAGCCCTGACCCATACGATGTAACTCTAACCCATACAATGTAGCCCTGACCCATACAATGTAGCCCTGACCCATACGATGTAACTCTAACCCATACGATGTAACTCTAACCCATACAATGTAGCCCTGACCCATACGATGTAACTCTAACCCATACGATGTAGCCCTGACCCATACGATGTAACTCTACGTTCTGATCCATAAAGGAGTCATCCTGTTTTCTTCACGTTAACGATGATGACGATCCTGATTAATAACTATATTGACATGTATTTTTCTGCTCTTTGGGAAGAAAAGGTTATAAAGTGTGGCTGTAAACGTGAATAAATGAGGAGGAAAGATGGTGGGAGGTTGAGCTGATGTCGTTGAGGTTATGGTTGGTTAAATAAAGTAGTGGTTGATTTGAAGTTGTAATATGTTGTATGGGATCTGCTGTGTTGAGGTTATGGTTGGTTAAATAAAGTAGTGGTTGATTTGAGGTTGTAATATGTTGTATGGGATCTGCTGTGTTGATCCGTTGCTGTACAGATGTGCTCAGAATAAATGTTTTATTAAATCCTGATGTCTCCATGTCTCCTATCTCTTTATTAAACCCTCATGTATCCTATCTCTTTATTAAACCCTCATGTCTCCTATCTCCTTATTAAACCCTCATGTATCCTATCTTTTTATTAAACCCTCATGTCTCCAATCTTTATTAAACCCTCATGCCTCCTATCTCTTTATTAAACCCTCATGTCTCCTATCTCTTTATTAAACCCTCATGTCTCCAATCTTTATTAAACCCTCATGTCTCCTCTCTTTATTAAACCCTCATGTCTCCAATATCTTTATTAAACCCTCATGTCTCCATGTCTCCAATCTTTATTAAACCCTCATGTCTCCTATCTCTTTATTAAACCCCCATGTCTCCTATCTCTTTATTAAACCCCCATGTCTCCTATCTCTTTATTAAACCCTCATGCCTCCTATCTCTTTATTAAACCCTCATGTCTCCTATCTCTTTATTAAACCCTCATGTCTCCTATCTCTTTATTAAACCCTCATGTCTCCAATCTTTATTAAACCCTCATGTCTCCTCTCTTTATTAAACCCTCATGTCTCCAATCTCTTTATTAAACCCTAATGTCTCCATGTCTCCAATCTTTATTAAACCCTCATGTCTCCTATCTCTTTATTAAACCCCCATGTCTCCTATCTCTTTATTAAACCCTCATGTATCCTATCTCTTTATTAAACCCCCATGTCTCCTATCTCTTTATTAAACCCTCATGCCTCCTATCTCTTTATTAAACCCTCATGTCTCCAATCTTTATTAAACCCTCATGCCTCCTATCTCTTTATTAAACCCTCATGTCTCCTATCTCTTTATTAAACCCTCATGTCTCCTATCTCTTTATTAAACCCTCATGTCTCCAATCTTTATTAAACCCTCATGTCTCCTCTCTTTATTAAACCCTCATGTCTCCAATCTCTTTATTAAACCCTCATGTCTCCATGTCTCCAATCTTTATTAAACCCTCATGTCTCCTATCTCTTTATTAAACCCCCATGTCTCCTATCTCTTTATTAAACCCTCATGTCTCCTATCTCTTTATTAAACCCTCATGTCTCCTATCTCTTTATTAAACCCTCATGTCTCCTATCTCTTTATTAAACCCTCATGTCTCCTATCTCTTTATTAAACCCTCATGTCTCCTATCTCTTTATTAAACCCTCATGTCTCCTATCTCTTTATTGAACCCTCATGTCTCCTATCTCTTTATTAAACCCTCATGTCTCCAATCTTTATTAAACCCTCATGTCTCCTCTCTTTATTAAACCCTCATGTCTCCAATCTCTTTATTAAACCCTCATGTCTCCATGTCTCCAATCTTTATTAAACCCTCATGTCTCCTATCTCTTTATTAAACCCCCATGTCTCCTATCTCTTTATTAAACCCTCATGTCTCCTATCTCTTTATTAAACCCTCATGTCTCCTATCTCTTTATTAAACCCTCATGTCTCCTATCTCTTTATTAAACCCTCATGTCTCCTATCTCTTTATTAAACCCTCATGTCTCCTATCTCTTTATTAAACCCTCATGTCTCCTATCTCTTTATTAAACCCTCATGTCTCCTATCTCTTTATTAAACCCTCATGTCTCCTATCTCTTTATTAAACCCTCATGTCTCCTATCTCTTTATTGAACCCTCATGTCTCCTATCTCTTTATTAAACCCTCATGTCTCCAATCTTTATTAAACCCTCATGTCTCCTCTCTTTATTAAACCCTCATGTCTCCAATCTCTTTATTAAACCCTCATGTCTCCATGTCTCCAATCTTTATTAAACCCTCATGTCTCCTATCTCTTTATTAAACCCCCATGTCTCCTATCTCTTTATTAAACCCTCATGTCTCCTATCTCTTTATTAAACCCTCATGTCTCCTATCTCTTTATTAAACCCTCATGTCTCCTATCTCTTTATTAAACCCTCATGTCTCCTATCTCTTTATTAAACCCTCATGTCTCCTATCTCTTTATTAAACCCTCATGTCTCCTATCTCTTTATTAAACCCTCATGTCTCCTATCTCTTTATTGAACCCTCATGTCTCCTATCTCTTTATTGAACCCTCATGTCTCCTATCTCTTTATTAAACCCTCATGTCTCCAATCTCTTTATTAAACCCTCATTTCTCCATGTCTCCTATCTCTTTATTAAACCCTCATGTCTCCTATCTCTTTATGAAACCCTCCGGGTAGCCATTTGATTAATTGTTCATCATTCTTATGGGGGTGGAAGCTGTTAAGTAGCCTTTTAGACTTGGCACTCCGGTACCGCTTGGTTACAGATGCATAAAAACAACATGCTCAATAGGTGACATGCCTGGTGAGTATGGAGGAACTGGAACACGCTGTCCTACATGTCAATCCAGAGCATCCCAAACATGCTCAATAGGAAGTAGAGCATATTCATTTTTTTTAATTTTACCTTTATTTAAACTCTTAAATTATTATTTTCAATGATGGCCTAGGAACAGTGGGTTAACTGCCTGTTCAGGGGCAGAATGACAGATTTGTACCTTGTCAGCTCGGGGATTTGAACTTGCAACCTTCCGGTTACAAGTCCAATGCTTTAACCACTAGGCTACCCTGCCGCCCCTACACTCTAACCACTAGGCTACCCTGCCACCTCTACACTCTAGCCACTAGGCTACCCTGCCGCCCCTACACTCTAACCACTAGCCTACCCTGCCACCTCTACACTCTAACCACTAGGCTACCCTGCCGCCCCTACACTCTAGCCACTAGGCTACCCTGCCACCTCTACACTCTAACCACTAGGCTACCCTGCCACCTCTACACTCTAACCACTAGGCTACCCTGCCACCTCTACACTCTAACCACTAGGCTACCCTGCCACCTCTACACTCTAACCACTAGCCTACCCTGCCGCCCCTACACTCTAACCACTAGTCTACCCTGCCACCTCTACACTCTAACCACTAAACTACCCTGCCACCTCTACACTCTAACCACTAGGCTGCCCTGCCACCTCTACACTCTAACCACTAAACTACCCTGCCACCTCTACACTCTAACCACTAGTCTACCCTGCCGCCTCTACACTCTAACCACTAGGCTGCCCTGCCGCCCCTACACTCTAACCACTAGGCTGCCCTGCCGCCCCTACACTCTAACCACTAGTCTACCCTGCCACCTCTACACTCTAACCACTAGGCTACCCTGCCACCTCTACACTCTAACCACTAGGCTACCTGCCGCCCCTACACTCTAACCACTAGTCTACCCTGCCACCTCTACACTCTAACCACTAGGCTGCCCTGCCGCCTCTACACTCTAACCACTAGCCTACCCTGCCGCCCCTACACTCTAACCACTAGTCTACCCTGCCGCCTCTACACTCTAACCACTAGCCTACCCTGCCGCCCCTACACTCTAACCACTAGGCTACCCTGCCGCCCCTACACTCTAACCACTAGGCTACCCTGCCACCTCTACACTCTAACCACTAGGCTACCCTGTCACCTCTACACTCTAACCACTAGGCTACCTGCCGCCTCTACACTCTAACCACTAGTCTACCCTGCCACCTCTACACTCTAACCACTAGGCTACCTACCACCTCTACACTCTAACCACTAGGCTACCCTGCCACCTCTACACTCTAACCACTAGGCTACCCTGCCACCTCTACACTCTAACCACTAGGCTACCCTGTCACCTCTACACTCTAACCACTAGGCTGCCCTGCCACCTCTACACTCTAACCACTAGGCTACCCTGCCACCTCTACACTCTAACCACTAGTCTACCCTGCCGCCTCTACACTCTAACCACTAGGCTGCCCTGCCGCCCCTACACTCTAACCACTAGGCTGCCCTGCCGCCCCTACACTCTAACCACTAGTCTACCCTGCCACCTCTACACTCTAACCACTAGGCTACCCTGCCACCTCTACACTCTAACCACTAGGCTACCTGCCGCCCCTACACTCTAACCACTAGTCTACCCTGCCACCTCTACACTCTAACCACTAGGCTGCCCTGCCGCCTCTACACTCTAACCACTAGCCTACCCTGCCGCCCCTACACTCTAACCACTAGTCTACCCTGCCGCCTCTACACTCTAACCACTAGCCTACCCTGCCGCCCTACACTCTAACCACTAGGCTACCCTGCCGCCCCTACACTCTAACCACTAGGCTACCCTGCCACCTCTACACTCTAACCACTAGGCTACCCTGTCACCTCTACACTCTAACCACTAGGCTACCTGCCGCCTCACACTCTAACCACTAGTCTACCCTGCCACCTCTACACTCTAACCACTAGGCTACCTACCACCTCTACACTCTAACCACTAGGCTGCCCTGCCACCTCTACACTCTAACCACTAGGCTACCCTGCCACCTCTACACTCTAACCACTAGGCTACCCTGTCACCTCTACACTCTAACCACTAGGCTGCCCTGCCACCTCTACACTCTAACCACTAGGCTACCCTGCCACCTCTACACTCTAACCACTAGTCTACCCTGCCGCCTCTACACTCTAACCACTAGGCTGCCCTGCCGCCCCTACACTCTAACCACTAGGCTGCCCTGCCGCCCCTACACTCTAACCACTAGTCTACCCTGCCACCTCTACACTCTAACCACTAGGCTACCCTGCCACCTCTACACTCTAACCACTAGGCTACCTGCCGCCCCTACACTCTAACCACTAGTCTACCCTGCCACCTCTACACTCTAACCACTAGGCTGCCCTGCCGCCTCTACACTCTAACCACTAGCCTACCCTGCCGCCCCTACACTCTAACCACTAGTCTACCCTGCCGCCTCTACACTCTAACCACTAGCCTACCCTGCCGCCCCTACACTCTAACCACTAGGCTACCCTGCCGCCCCTACACTCTAACCACTAGGCTACCCTGCCACCTCTACACTCTAACCACTAGGCTACCCTGTCACCTCTACACTCTAACCACTAGGCTACCTGCCGCCTCTACACTCTAACCACTAGTCTACCCTGCCACCTCTACACTCTAACCACTAGGCTACCCTGCCACCTCTACACTCTAACCACTAGCCTACCCTGCCGCCCCTACACTCTAACCACTAGTCTACCCTGCCACCTCTACACTCTAACCACTAAACTACCCTGCCACCTCTACACTCTAACCACTAGGCTACCCTGCCACCTCTACACTCTAACCACTAGGCTGCCCTGCCGCCCCTACACTCTAACCACTAGGCTACCCTGCCACCTCTACACTCTAACCACTAGGCTACCCTGCCGCCCCTACACTCTAACTACTAGGCTACCTTCCTCCTCTACACTCTAACCACTAGGCTACCTTCCTCCTCTACACTCTAACCACTAGCCTGCCCTGCCGCCCCTACACTCTAACCACTAGGCTACCTTCCTCCTCTACACTCTAACCACTAGGCTACCTTCCTCCTCTACACTC
>NW_027012044.1:2500-12500 GCF_036934945.1 Oncorhynchus masou masou
GTTAGGTTCATGTGTGTTAGGTTCATGTGTGTTAGGTTCATGTGTGTTAGGTTCATGTGTGTTAGGTTCATGTGTGTTAGGTTCATGTGTGTCGTCGTCCCCACCAGCACTACACAGCTGGTTCAAATAGCTTTGATGATTTGAATCAGCTGTATAGTGCCAGGGCAAAAACCAAAATGTGCTTCGTCCTCTCCTCTCCTCAGCTCTCCTATCCTCTTCAACTCCTCTAATCTCCTCTCCTCTCCTCAGCTCTCCTATCCTCTTCAACTCCTCTAATCTCCTCTGCTCCCTCAGCTCTCCTATCTTCTCTTCATCTCCTCTCCTCCCTCAGCTCTCCTATCTTCTCTTCAACTCCTCTCCTCCCTCAGCTCTCCTATCTTCTCTTCAACTCCTCTGCTCCCTCAGCTCTCCTATCTTCTCTTCAACTCCTCTCCTCTCCTCAGCTCTCCTATCTTCTCTTCAACTCCTCTCCTCCCTCAGCTCTCCTATCTTCTCTTCAACTCCTCTGCTCCCTCAGCTCTCCTATCTTCTCTTCAACTCCTCTCCTCTCCTCAGCTCTCCTATCTTCTATTCAACTCCTCTCCTCCCTCAGCTCTCCTATCTTCTCTTCAACCTCTAATCTCCTCTCCTCCCTCAGCTCTCCTATCTTCTCTTCAACTCCTCTCCTCCCTCAGCTCTCCTATCTTCTCTTCAACTCCTCTAATCTCCTCAGCTCTCCTATCTTCTCTTCAACTCCTCTCATCTCCTCTCCTCCCTCAGCTCTCCTATCTTCTCTTCAACTCCTCTAATCTCCTCAGCTCTCCTATCTTCTATTCAACTCCTCTCATCTCCTCTCCCTCCCTCAGCTCTCCTATCTTCTCTTCAACTCCTCTCATCTCCTCTCCTCCCTCAGCTCTCCCTATCTTCTCTTCAACTCTCTCCTCTCCTCAGCTCTCCTATCTTCTCTTCAACTCCTCTCATCTCCTCTCCTCCCTCAGCTCTCCTATCTTCTCTTCAACTCCTCTCTCCTCTCCTCAGCTCTCCTATCTTCTCTTCAACTCCTCTCCTCCCTCAGCTCTCCTATCTTCTCTTCAACTCCTCTAATCTCCTCTCCTCCCTCAGCTCTCCTATCTTCTCTTCAACTCCTCTCCTCCCTCAGCTCTCCTATCTTCTCTTCAACTCCTCTAATCTCCTCAGCTCTCCTATCTTCTCTTCAACTCCTCTCATCTCCTCTCCTCCCTCAGCTCTCCTATCTTCTCTTCAACTCCTCTCATCTCCTCTCCTCCCTCAGCTCTCCTATCTTCTCTTCAACTCCTCTCCTCTCCTCAGCTCTCCTATCTTCTCTTCAACTCCTCTCCTCCCTCAGCTCTCCTATCTTCTCTTCAACTCCTCTAATCTCCTCTCCTCCCTCAGCTCTCCTATCTTCTCTTCAACTCCTCTCCTCCCTCAGCTCTCCTATCTTCTCTTCAACTCCTCTAATCTCCTCAGCTCTCCTATCTTCTCTTCAACTCCTCTCATCTCCTCTCCCTCCCTCAGCTCTCCTATCTTCTCTTCAACTCCTCTCATCTCCTCTCCTCCCTCAGCTCTCCTATCTTCTCTTCAACTCCTCTCCTCTCCTCAGCTCTCCTATCTTCTCTTCAACTCCTCTCATCTCCTCTCCTCCCTCAGCTCTCCTATCTTCTCTTCAACTCCTCTCATCTCCTCTCCTCCCTCAGCTCTCCTATCTTCTCTTCAACTCCTCTCCTCTCCTCAGCTCTCCTATCTTCTCTTCAACTCCTCTCATCTCCTCTCCTCCCTCAGCTCTCCTATCTTCTCTTCAACTCCTCTCATCTCCTCTCCTCCCTCAGCTCTCCTATCTTCTCTTCAACTCCTCTCCTCCCTCAGCTCTCCTATCTTCTCTTCAACTCCTCTCATCTCCTCTCCTCTCCTCAGCTCTCCTATCTTCTCTTCAACTCCTCTCCTCCCTCAGCTCTCCTATCTTCTCTTCAACTCCTCTAATCTCCTCTCCTCCCTCAGCTCTCCTATCTTCTCTTCAACTCCTCTCCTCCCTCAGCTCTCCTATCTTCTCTTCAACTCCTCTAATCTCCTCTGCTCCCTCAGCTCTCCTATCTTCTCTTCAACTCCTCTCCTCCCTCAGCTCTCCTATCTTCTCTTCAACTCCTCTAATCTCCTCTGCTCCCTCAGCTCTCCTATCTTCTCTTCAACTCCTCTGCTCCCTCAGCTCTCCTATCTTCTCTTCAACTTCTCTAATCTCCTCTCCTCCCTCAGCTCTCCTATCTTCTCTTCAACTCCTCTGCTCCCTCAGCTCTCCTATCTTCTCTTCAACTCCTCTCCTCTCCTCAGCTCTCCTATCTTCTCTTCAACTCCTCTCCTCCCTCAGCTCTCCTATCTTCTCTTCAACTCCTCTGCTCCCTCAGCTCTCCTATCTTCTCTTCAACTCCTCTCCTCTCCTCAGCTCTCCTATCTTCTCTTCAACTCCTCTCCTCCCTCAGCTCTCCTATCTTCTCTTCAACTCCTCTAATCTCCTCTCCTCCCTCAGCTCTCCTATCTTCTCTTCAACTCCTCTCCTCCCTCAGCTCTCCTATCTTCTCTTCAACTCCTCTAATCTCCTCAGCTCTCCTATCTTCTCTTCAACTCCTCTCATCTCCTCTCCTCCCTCAGCTCTCCTATCTTCTCTTCAACTCCTCTAATCTCCTCAGCTCTCCTATCTTCTATTCAACTCCTCTCATCTCCTCTCCTCCCTCAGCTCTCCTATCTTCTCTTCAACTCCTCTCATCTCCTCTCCTCCCTCAGCTCTCCTATCTTCTCTTCAACTCCTCTCCTCTCCTCAGCTCTCCTATCTTCTCTTCAACTCCTCTCATCTCCTCTCCTCCCTCAGCTCTCCTATCTTCTCTTCAACTCCTCTCCTCTCCTCAGCTCTCCTATCCTCTTCAACTCCTCTAATCTCCTCTCCTCCCTCAGCTCTCCTATCTTCTCTTCAACTCCTCTAATCTCCTCTGCTCCCTCAGCTCTCCTATCTTCTCTTCAACTCCTCTCCTCCCTCAGCTCTCCTATCTTCTATTCAACTCCTCTGCTCCCTCAGCTCTCCTATCTTCTCTTCAACTCCTCTCCTCTCCTCAGCTCTCCTATCTTCTCTTCAACTCCTCTCCTCCCTCAGCTCTCCTATCTTCTCTTCAACTCCTCTGCTCCCTCAGCTCTCCTATCTTCTCTTCAACTCCTCTCCTCTCCTCAGCTCTCCTATCTTCTCTTCAACTCCTCTCCTCCCTCAGCTCTCCTATCTTCTCTTCAACTCCTCTAATCTCCTCTCCTCCCTCAGCTCTCCTATCTTCTCTTCAACTCCTCTCCTCCCTCAGCTCTCCTATCTTCTCTTCAACTCCTCTAATCTCCTCAGCTCTCCTATCTTCTCTTCAACTCCTCTCATCTCCTCTCCTCCCTCAGCTCTCCTATCTTCTCTTCAACTCCTCTAATCTCCTCAGCTCTCCTATCTTCTATTCAACTCCTCTCATCTCCCTCTCCTCCCTCAGCTCTCCTATCTTCTCTTCAACTCCTCTCATCTCCCTCTCCTCCCTCAGCTCTCCTATCTTCTCTTCAACTCCTCTCCTCTCCTCAGCTCTCCTATCTTCTCTTCAACTCCTCTCATCTCCTCTCCTCCCTCAGCTCTCCTATCTTCTCTTCAACTCCTCTCCTCTCCTCAGCTCTCCTATCTTCTCTTCAACTCCTCTCCTCCCTCAGCTCTCCTATCTTCTCTTCAACTCCTCTAATCTCCTCTCCTCCCTCAGCTCTCCTATCTTCTCTTCAACTCCTCTCCTCCCTCAGCTCTCCTATCTTCTCTTCAACTCCTCTCATCTCCTCTCCTCCCTCAGCTCTCCTATCTTCTCTTCAACTCCTCTAATCTCCTCAGCTCTCCTATATTCTCTTCAACTCCTCTCATCTCCTCTCCTCCCTCAGCTCTCCTATCTTCTCTTCAACTCCTCTCATCTCCTCTCCTCCCTCAGCTCTCCTATCTTCTCTTCAACTCCTCTCCTCTCCTCAGCTCTCCTATCTTCTCTTCAACTCCTCTCATCTCCTCTCCTCCCTCAGCTCTCCTATCTTCTCTTCAACTCCTCTCATCTCCTCTCCTCCCTCAGCTCTCCTATCTTCTCTTCAACTCCTCTCCTCCCTCAGCTCTCCTATCTTCTCTTCAACTCCTCTCATCTCCTCTCCTCTCCTCAGCTCTCCTATCTTCTCTTCAACTCCTCTCCTCCCTCAGCTCTCCTATCTTCTCTTCAACTCCTCTAATCTCCTCTCCTCCCTCAGCTCTCCTATCTTCACTTCAACTCATCTCCTCCCTCAGCTCTCCTATCTTCTCTTCAACTCCTCTAATCTCCTCTGCTCCCTCAGCTCTCCTATCTTCTCTTCAACTCCTCTCCTCCCTCAGCTCTCCTATCTTCTCTTCAACTCCTCTAATCTCCTCTGCTCCCTCAGCTCTCCTATCTTCTCTTCAACTCCTCTGCTCCCTCAGCTCTCCTATCTTCTCTTCAACTCCTCTAATCTCCTCTGCTCCCTCAGCTCTCCTATCTTCTCTTCAACTCCTCTCATCTCCTCTGCTCCCTCAGCTCTCCTATCTTCTCTTCAACTCCTCTGCTCCCTCAGCTCTCCTATCTTCTCTTCAACTCCTCTGCTCCCTCAGCTCTCCTATCTTCTCTTCAACTCCTCTGCTCCCTCAGCTCTCCTATCTTCTCTTCAACTCCTCTGCTCCCTCAGCTCTCCTATCTTCTCTTCAACTCCTCTGCTCCCTCAGCTCTCCTATCTTCTCTTCAACTCCTCTGCTCCCTCAGCTCTCCTATCTTCTCTTCAACTCCTCTGCTCCCTCAGCTCTCCTATCTTCTCTTCAACTCCTCTGCTCCCTCAGCTCTCCTATCTTCTCTTCAACTCCTCTAATCTCCTCTGCTCCCTCAGCTCTCCTATCTTCTCTTCAACTCCTCTGCTCACTCAGCTCTCCTATCTTCTCTTCAACTCCTCTGCTCCCTCAGCTCTCCTATCTTCTCTTCATCTCCTCTCCTCCCTCAGCTCTCCTATCTTCTCTTCAACTCCTCTAATCTCCTCTGCTCCCTCAGCTCTCCTATCTTCTCTTCAACTCCTCTAATCTCCTCTCCTCCCTCAGCTCTCCTATCTTCTCTTCATCTCCTCTGCTCCCTCAGCTCTCCTATCTTCTCTTCAACTCCTCTAATCTCCTCTGCTCCCTCAGCTCTCCTATCTTCTCTTCAACTCCTCTAATCTCCTCTCCTCCCTCAGCTCTCCTATCTTCTCTTCATCTCCTCTGCTCCCTCAGCTCTCCTATCTTCTCTTCAACTCCTCTAATCTCCTCTCCTCTCCTCAGCTCTCCTATCTTCTCTTCAACTCCTCTAATCTCCTCTCCTCCCTCAGCTCTCCTATCCTCTTCAACTCCTCTAATCTCCTCTCCTCCCTCTGCTCTCCTATCTTCTCTTCAACTCCTCTCATCTCCTCTCCTCCCTCAGCTCTCCTATCTTCTCTTCAACTCCTCTCCTCTCCTCAGCTCTCCTATCTTCTCTTCAACTCCTCTCATCTCCTCTGCTCCCTCAGCTCTCCTCTCCTGTGGCGGGCCGGGCGTAGTGCACACTGACCAGGTGGCCAGGTGTACGGTATTTCCGCCAACATATTGGTGCGGCTGGCTTCCAGGTTGGATGCACGCTGTGTTAAGAAGCAGTGCTGCTTGGTTGGGTTGTGTTTTGGAGGACGCATGGCTCTCGACCTTGGTCTCTCCCGAGCCGTACGGGAGTTGTAGCGATGAGACAAAATAGTAACTACTAACAATTGGATACCACGAAATTGGGGGTAAAAAAAATAATACAATTTAAAAAATCTACCCAGTGTGCATTTGGCCTGACCTGGCCGCACCACACTGACTCAATTACAGGCACAATGGGATGCTCTCACTCACAACAACCACGGATAGGACATCTCCTATTGGCTAACCAAATAAATATTCTGCCATCACTTCCTCTCTCTAAAGCATTAGTACTGCTGTCTCTGTAATTCTATAATAGGAACACTAAACTCCCTCCTCCTCCTCCTCTGACATTTTGGGATGAACCTGGGAGCATTTCAGAGACACCATGTCACACGCTCTCCTGTTTTTAGTCCACTGTCACCAGCTTTCTGTCTCGTTGTCTAACCCTAAGCCTTATAAACCAGAACATCCAACCTACTGTCTGCCCCCTCCTCTCTCTCTCTCTCTCTTTCTCTCTCTCTCTCTCTCTCTCTCTCTCTCTCTCTCTCTCTCTCACACCCCCTCTCTTTCTCTCTCCCCACCTCTCAGTCACTCTTCTCTTATTGTATCTCTCTCCCTCCTCCTCTCTCTGTCTCTCTCTCCCCACCTCTCACTCCCTCTTCTCTTATTGTATGTCTCTCCCTCCTCTCTCTTTCTCTCTCTCCCCACCTCTCACTCCCTCTTCTTATTGTATCTCTCCCTCCTCCTCTCTCTGTCTCTCTCTCCCCACCTCTCACTCCCTCTTCTCTTATTGTATCTCTCTCCCTCCTCCCTCTCTCTCTCTCTCTCTCTCTCCCCACCTCTCACTCCCTCTTCTCTTATTTTATCTCTCTCCCTCCCTCTCTCTCTCTCCCCACCTCTCACTCCCTCTTCTCTTATTTTATCTCTCTCTGTCTCTACCCACCTCTCACTCCCTCTTCTCTTATTTTATCTCTCTCCCTCCTCCTCTCTCTGTCTCTCTCCACCTCTCAGTCCCTCTTCTCTTGTTGTATCTATCTCCCTCCTCCTCTCTCTGTCTCTCTCCCCACATCTCACTCCCTCTTCTCTTATTGTATCTCTCTCCCTCCTCCTCTCTCTGTCTCTCCCCACCTCTCACTCCCTCTTCTCTTATTTTATCTCTCTCCCTCCTCCTCTCTCTCTCTCTCTCTCTCTCTCTCTCTCCACCTCTCAGTCCCTCTTCTCTTATTGTATCTCTCTCCCTCCTCCTCTCTCTCTCTCTCCCCACCTCTCACTCCCTCTTCTCTTATTGTATCTCTCTCCCTCCTCCTCTCTCTGTCTCTCTCTCCCCACCTCTCACTCCATCTTCTCTTATTTTATCTCTCTCCCTCCTCCTCTCTCTCTCTCTCTCTCTCTCTCCACCTCTCAGTCCCTCTTCTCTTATTGTATCTCTCTCCCTCCTCCTCTCTCTGTCTCTCTCTCCCCACCTCTCACTCCCTCTTCTCTTATTTTATCTCTCTCCCTCCTCCTCTCTCTGTCTCCCCACCTCTCACTCCCTCTTCTCTTATTTTATCTCTCTCCCTCCTCCTCTCTCTGTCTCTCTCTCCCCACCTCTCACTCCATCTTCTCTTATTGTATCTCTCTCCCTCCTCCTCTCTCTCTCTCCCCACCTCTCACTCCCTCTTCTCTTATTTTATCTCTCTCCCTCCTCTCTCTGTCTCTCCCCACCTCTCACTCCCTCTTCTCTTATTGTATCTCTCTCCCTCCTCCTCTCCCTCTTCTCTTATTTTATCTCTCTCCCTCCTCCTCTCTCTTTGGGATTCTAAAAAACCTCAAGCTGTGTAGCTTCCCTCCACCTACCGTACATGGGTATAAAGTTCAATTTAAAAATTTCAATTTAAAATATGTACTGTGTGTACAGTAGGGGAGAGTGGGGTAAGTTGAGCCAAAGCGGTAAGTTGAGCCACCCTTGTTTCTAGGAAACCATAAACAACATGTATCATTTGACCAAATATTTAGGAAGAGGTCATCATTTCATGGAGTCTGTATAAGAAGAAACCACATGAAAAAAAGTGGTAAGCAAGTCAAGTCCCCAAAAATTAAGTCAAATGAATTTATTGTGTTAGAGGTTTAATGATGTTTGTATTTAAACCAAAGTAGATATTTTGAAGATATACATCAGTTGGGGTCTCTATAAACTTCAATATGAGGTCCTAATCCGAGCATGAAAGTGCATCCTCGTAGCTGGTTGGGCTAATATAGTCAAAATGTTTGCCTCGCGGTAAGTTAAGCTAATGGTTGAGCCAATGGCCAATGTAACAACAGGGCCTGGCCAATGTTAATATTGTAGAAAGAAAAAGTAGAACATTTTTGTTCAGTGTTAAGCCTGTGTTAAAATATCCTTAAGATTATTAAAAGACAAAGTGATTGTGATTGTGTTTAGAAAATAAAGATAGACATGGTTTTAAAATGGTTGTGGTAATATTTAACTCAGTACAGATATTTGTAGGCAGTCCCACAGCTCAACTTAGCCCAAACCCGGGGTAGGTTGTGTCAAGAGACCACTTTTTTCATACAACCTATGTTTTCAAAACTGCAGTACTTTCCATGCTCTCTGCCTCCAGGGGGTGTTCTAATAGTGTCCTTACCTCAACCTCCGTGAAAATAGTCTGACAACATCACAGCTGTCCACGAGCTTTATGGAGTTGACCCCACGTCTGAACAGTCAAGGGGTCAAGCATAACTATTTTGGGGTCACCTCCATACAATTAGGACACCTCTGACACTACAGTACATCACACTGCCCAGACAAGCCAGAGCTTCTGTAACATGCCTCCTCCTGGCTAATAACTGTTGCAAATACCAATCATCAACACCACAGAAGCATGAAAAGAGAGAGACTTACCGGAGTTTCTACATGCTTCAACGGCAGCTGAGGAGTGGCCGGCTGAAGGGAGAGAGAGATGGAGATCAGGTGAGTATATACCATTCCTTGTTTCTCCTTTATCTCTCCATGCAGGTTCATCTGATTCAATCACTTTGTCAAGAGAGACGAGATCCAGACCTGGTTGTGCTACTCACCCGTGAATTAAGTGAAGCAACTGACCTCTGTCACATCGAATGGTAGAACAGAGACAGGGAAAAAGAGCAAGAGAAAGAGAGGAAGGGAGAGAGATAGAAAGAGAGGATGGGAGAAAAGAAAAGCAGCTGTGAAGGTTCTTTTATAGAACTCTGTCCTCCCTGAACGCTGTTAATGATCCACCTGAGACACACCGCCATTCCATTAACCCTGAGAGGAGAACATGAGGGCCTTGGGCCTGCACACACACACACACTCACACACACGCACGCACGCACACACACACACACACACACACACACACACACACACACACACACACACACATGCACGCATGCACACATGCACGCACACACACACTCCCTGCTAACACGTACATAATTTGTTGCTGTGTGTGTGCATCAGTTTAAGTGTGTGTGTGTGTGTGTGTGTGTGTGTGTGTGTGTGTGTGTGTTTGTGTAGAACCATCAAGTATCAGTAAACAGTGTGTGTAGAAGCATCAGTAAACAGTGTGTGTGTAGATGCATCAGTAAACAGTGTGTGTGTAGATGCATCAGTAAACAGTGTGTGTGTAGATGCATCAGTGTGTGTGTGTAGATGCATCAGTAAACAGTGTGTGTGTAGATGCATCAGTAAACAGTGTGTGTGTAGATGCATCAGTAAACAGTGTGTGTGTAGATGCATCAGTAAACAGTGTGTGTGTAGATGCATCAGTAAACAGTGTGTGTGTAGATGCATCAGTAAACAGTGTGTGTGTAGATGCATCAGTAAACAGTGTGTGTGTAGATGCATCAGTAAACAGTGTGTGTGTAGATGCATCAGTAAACAGTGTGTGTGTAGATGCATCAGTAAACAGTGTGTGTGTAGATGCATCAGTAAACAGTGTGTGTGTAGATGCATCAGTAAACAGTGTGTGTGTAGATGCATCAGTAAACAGTGTGTGTGTAGATGCATCAGTAAACAGTGTGTGTGTAGATGCATCAGTAAACAGTGTGTGTGTAGATGCATCAGTAAACAGTGTGTGTGTATATGCATCAGTAAACAGTGTGTGTGTGTAGATGCATCAGTAAACAGTGTGTGTGTAGATGCATCAGTAAACAGTGTGTGTGTAGATGCATCAGTAAACAGTGTGTGTGTAGATGCATCAGTAAACAGTGTGTGTGTAGATGCATCAGTAAACAGTGTGTGTAGATGCATCAGTAAACAGTGTGTGTGTAGATGCATCAGTAAACAGT
>NW_027012044.1:17500-21023 GCF_036934945.1 Oncorhynchus masou masou
TACCAGGTGTGAAACAGGGAAGGGACTCAGGGGGTATGCTAATTTGGTATAGAGCAGACCTAACTCACTCCATTAAATTAATCAAAACAGGAACATTCTACATTTGGCTAGAAATTCAAAAAGGAAATTATCCTAACAGAGAAAAATGTCCTCCTGTGTGCTACCTATATCCCCCCACTAGAATCCCCATATTTTAATGAAGACAGCTTCTCCATCCTGGAGGGGAAATCAATCATTTCCAGGCCCAGGGACATGTACTAGTCTGTGGTGACCTAAATGCCAGAACCGGACAAGAACCTGACACCCTCAGCACACAGGGGACAAACACCTGCCTGGAGGTGACAGCATTCCCTCCCCCGTATGCCCCCCTAGGCACAACTATGACAACATAACCAACAAAAACGGGTCACAACTTCTGCAGCTCTGTCGCACGCTGGGTATGTACATAGTCAATGGTAGGCTTCGAGGGGACTCCTATGGTAGGTACACCTATAGCTCATCTCTTGGCAGTAGTACTGTAGACTACTTTATCACTGACCTCAACCCAGAGTCTCTCAGAGCGTTCACAGTCAGCCCACTGACACCCCTATCAGACCACAGCAAAATCACAGTCTACCTAAACAGAGCAATACTCAATCATGAGACATCAAAGCCAAAGGAACTGAGTAACATTAAGAAATGCTATAGATGGAAGGAATGCAGTTTGGAAACCTACCAAAAAACAATTAGGCAACAACAAATTCAATCCCTTTTAGACAATTTCCTGGGTAAAACGTTCCACTGTAATAGTGAAGGTGTAAACTTGGCAGTAGAAAATCTTAACAGTATATTTGACCTCTCAGCTTCCCTATCAAATCTAAAAATCTCAAATAGAAAACCGAAGAAAATTAACAACAATGACAAATGGTTTGATGAAGAATGCAAAATTCTAAGAAAGAAATTGAGAAACCTGTCCAACCAAAAACATAGAGACCCGGAAAACCTGAGTCTACGCCTTCACTATGGTGAATCACTAAAACAATACAGAAATACACTACGGAAAAAGAAGGAACAGCATGTCAGAAATCAGCTCAATGTAATTGAAGAATCCATAGACTCTAACCACTTCTGGGAAAATTGGAAAACACTAAACAAACAACAACACGAAGAATTATCTATCCAAAATGGAGATGTATGGGTAAACCACTTCTCCAATCTTTTTTGGCTCTATAACAAAGAATAAAGAGCAAAAACATATACATGATCAAATACAGATCTTAGAATCAACTATTAAAGACTACCAGAACCCACTGGATTCTCCAATAACATTGAATGAGTTACAGGACAAAATAAAAACCCTCAAACCCCAAAAGGCCTGTGGTGTTGATGGTATCCTCAATGAAATGATCAAATATACAGACAACAAATTCCAATTGGCTATACTAAAACTCTTTAACATCATCCTTAGCTCTGGCATCTTCCCCAATATTTGGAACCAAGGACTGATCACCCCAATCCACAAAAATGGAGACAAATTTGACCCCAATAACTACCGTGGAATATGCGTCAACAGTAACCTTGGGAAAATCCTCTGCATTATCATTAACAGCAGACTCGTACACTTCCTCAATGAAAACAATGTACTGAGCAAATGTCAAATTGGCTTTTTACCAAACTACCGTACAACAGACCATGTATTCACCCTGCACACCTAATTGACAACCAAACAAACCAAAACAAAGGCAAAGTCTTCTCATGCTTTGTTGATTTCAAAAAAAGCCTTCGACTCAATTTGGCATGAGGGTCTGCTATACAAACTGATGGAAAGTGGTGTTGGGGGGTAAAACATACGACATCATAAAATCCATGTACACAAACAACAAGTGTGCGGTTAAAATTGGCAAAAAACACACACATTTCTTCACACAGGGTCGTGGGGTTAGACAGGGATGCAGCTTAAGCCCCACCCTCTTCAACATATATATCAACGAACTGGCGCGGGCACTAGAAAAGTCTGCAGCACCCGGCCTCACCCTACTAGAATCTGAAGTCAAATGTCTGCTGTTTGCTGATGATCTGGTGCTTCTGTCACCAACCAAGGAGGGCCTACAGCAGCACCTAGATCTTATGCACAGATTCTGTCAGACCTGGGCCCTGACAGTAAATCTCAGTAAGACCAAAATAATGGTGTTCCAAAAAGGTCCAGTCACCAGGACCACAAATACAAATTCCATCTAGACACTGTTGCCCTAGAGCACACAAAAAACTATACATACCTTGGCCTAAACATCAGCGCCACAGGTAACTTCCACAAAGCTGTGAACGATCTGAGAGACAAGGCAAGAAGGGCATTCTATGCCATCAAAAGGAACATAAATTTCAACATACCAATTAGGATTTGGCTAAAAATACTTGAATCAGTCATAGAGCCCATTGCCCTTTATGGTTGTGAGGTCTGGGGTCCGCTCACCAACCAAGACTTCACAAAATGGGACAAACACCAAATTGAGACTCTGCACGCAGAATTCTGCAAAAATATCCTCAGTGTACAACGTAGAACACCAAATAATGCATGCAGAGCAGAATTAGGCCGATACCCACTAATTATCAAAATCCAGAAAAGAGCAGTTAAATTCTATAACCACCTAAAAAGGGGAAGCGATTCCCAAACCTTCCACAACAAAGCCATCACCTACAGAGAGATGAACCTGGAGAAGAGTCCCCTAAGCAAGCTGGTCCTGGGGCTCTGTTCACAAACACACCCTACAGAGCCCCATGACAGCAGCACAATTAGACCCAACCAAATCATGAGAAAACAAAAAGATAATTACTTGACACATTGGAAAGAATTAACAAAAAAAAACAGAGCAAACTAGAATGCTATTTGGCCCTACACAGAGAGTACACAGCGGCAGAATACCTGACCACTGTGACTGACCCAAAATTAAGGAAAGCTTTGACTATGTACAGACTCAGTGAGCATAGCCTTGCTATTGAGAAAGGCCGCCGTAGGCAGACATGGCTCTCAAAGAAGACAGGCTATGTGCTCACTGCCCACAAAATGAGGTGGAAACTGAGCTGCACTTCCTAACCTCCTGCCCAATGTATGACCATATTAGAGAGACATATTTCCCTCAGATTACACAGATCCACAAAGAATTCGAAAACAAATCCAATTTTGAAAAACTCCCATATCTACTGGGTGAAATTCCACAGTGTGCCATCAGAGCAGCAAGATTTGTGACCTGTTGCCACGAGAAAAGGGCAACCAGTGAAGAACACGCACCATTGTAAATACAACACATATCTATGCTTATTTATTTTATCTTGTGTCCTTTACCATTTGCACATTGTAAAAACACTGTATATATATATAATATGACATTTGTAATGTCTTTATTGTTTTTGAAACTTCTGTATGTGTGATATCTACTGTTAATTTTTATTGTTTATTTCACTTTATATATTATATACCTTACTTGTAAAGCCCCTTGAATTGAATTGAATTGAATTGAGAGAGAGAGAGAGAGAGAGAGAGAGAGAG
>NW_027012045.1:0-21016 GCF_036934945.1 Oncorhynchus masou masou
TCTGGCCAGGCCCGGTCTGGTCTTCCCCGGTCTGGTCAGGCCCGGTCTGGTCTTCCCCGGTCTGGTCTTCCCCGGTCTGGTCTTCCCCGGTCTGGTCCGGCCCGGTCTTCCCGGTCTGGTCAGGCCCGGTCTTCCCGGTCTGGTCTGGTCCGGCCCGGGTCTTCCCCGGTCTGGTCCGGCCCGGTCTTCCCGGGTCTGGTCAGGCCCCGGTCTTCCCCGGTCTGGTCTTCCCCGGTCTGGTCCGGCCCGGTCTTCCCTGGTCTGGTCCGGCCCGGTCTTCCCGGGTCTGGTCCGGCCCGGTCTTCCCGGTCTGGTCCGGCCCGGTCTTCCCCGGTCTGGTCCGGCCCGGTCTTCCCCGGTCTGGTCAGGCCCGGTCTTCCCCGGTCTGGTCAGGCCCGGTCTTCCCTGGTCTGGTCAGGCCCGGTCTTCCCTGGTCTGGTCCGGCCCGGTCTTCCCTGGTCTGGTCCGGCCCGGTCTTCCCCGAACTGTTCCGGCCCGGTCTTCCCCGGTCTGGTCAGGCCCGGTCTTCCCCGGTCTGGTCAGGCCCGGTCTTCCCCGGTCTGGTCAGGCCCGGTCTTCCCCGGTCTGGTCCGGCCCGGTCTTCCCCGGTCTGTTCCGGCCCGGTCTTCCCCGGTCAGGTCCGGCCCGGGCCCGGTCTGGCCATTTCCTGTATAACGTATACCCTGGGAGTCGGGAAGCAAGTACAGGGAGTGAATATTTTAAGAAATAAACGAAACTGGAACAAATAAACACCTGAGGAAAGAACCAAAGGGGGGGTTGACAGATATAGGGGAGGTAATCAGGAAGGTGATGGAGTCCATCAGGCGCAGGTGTGCGTGACAGTGGTGTCAGATGTTTTTTGTAATGAAGAGACAACTGACGACGTCGAGAGGAGGAGCAAGAGTAAACCTCACGTCCTGCGTAATTTCCAGAACCACAGCTGCTTAGAAGATCACACTAACTGATTACGGAAGCTGTGTGTGTGTGTGTGTGGCTGCTCGTCAAGATGACTTCTTTAAGGGGCACATGTAGATATTGCCTGTGACACTGTATAGACAGGACGGTCTACTGTACAGACAGGATGGTCTACTGTATAGACAGGACGGTCTACAGTACAGACAGGATGGTCTACAGTACAGACAGGATGGTCTACAGTCACAGACAGGACGGTCTACTGTACAGACAGGATGGTCTACTGTACAGACAGGACGGTCTACTGTACAGACAGGACGGTCTACTGTACAGACAGGACGGTCTACTGTACAGACAGGACGGTCTACTGTACAGACAGGACGGTCTACTGTACAGACAGGACGGTCTACTAAACAGACAGGACGGTCTACAGTACAGACAGGACGGTCTACAGTACAGACAGGACGGTCTACAGTACAGACAGGACGGTCTACTGTACAGACAGGACGGTCTACTAGTACAGACAGGACGGTCTACTGTACAGACAGGACGGTCTACTAGTACAGACAGGACGGTCTACAGTACAGACAGGACGGTCTACAGTACAGACAGGACGGTCTACAGTACAGACAGGATGGCTACTGTACAGACAGGACGGTCTACAGTACAGACAGGACGGTCTACAGTACAGACAGGACGGTCTACAGTACAGACAGGACGGTCTACTGTACAGACAGGACGGTCTACAGTACAGACAGGACGGTCTACTAAACAGACTTGAAGCATCACACCCGTGTTCAATCCCAGGCTGTCACAGCCGGCCGTGACCGGGAGGCAGTGCACAATTGGCCCAGCGTCGTACGGGTTTGGGGAGGGCTTGGCCGGCTAGGATTTCCTTGTCCCATCTCTCTCTAGCGGGCCGGGCGCCTGAAAGCTGACTTTGGTTGCCAGCTGGACGTCGTTTCCTCCAAAACATTAGTGTGGCTGGCTTCTGGGTCAAGCAGGCAGTGCGGTTTGGCAGGGGTCGTTTTTCGGAGGACGCATGGCTCTCGACTCGCCTCTCCTGAGTCTGTAGGGGAGTTGCAGTGATGGGACAAGATCAACTACCAATTGGATATTATGAGGGGGGACCTTTCTTGTTAACTTGATCTGGCCTGTTGTGTAGGTTTAGGTTCGGCCCGTCTGCTCTGCCTGCCAGCCCGTGACAACACCAAAGCTGGATTAAATCCCTGAATATTTCCCAGAACTGGCCCTGCCCCAGGCACTTGAACCTGTATTGGAAGAAGTGTCCATTGTGCGAAGCCTAAAGCTTTCTAAAGCGTTTGTTTTGTAAGAAGTTAATTGTAATGATGTGGCAGGTCTCCATCCCTCCCTGGCATGACTCTCATTGTTTGTACTGTGGACAATAGAGTTAATGTCTGTCCTCCCTGTATCCCAAATGGCATCCGATTCCCTATAAAAAGTGCACTAGTTATGACCAGAGCCCTATGGTATTAAGTCGGCTCACGTTTGGGATGCAACCCCTTGTGTTAGTCATGCTGTGTGTAAAAGAATAAACATCATCGCTCCCATCTCTCATTTCTAATTGTTGTAGCCAGGAACAATAATGGGGATGTATGCAAATTCTGAAGTAATCATTATGGTTGGATTATTGTGAGTCATTCTGAATGGATTTCAATTGACCCTTCCCCCGGAAGGACTTGAACAGCTACATTAATAACACTAGGCTTCAGAGTTCAACCTATCCAGGTGTCGAAATCGTCTGTTTTTGGAACACTCACTCTTTGGAGAGATCTTTCAGTGACACACACACACACACACACACACACACACACACACACACACACACACACACACACACACACACAAATTGCTCTAGATCATGACTGTAGTAAAACAATGCTACTACGATGTAATTTGGTAGTTTAGGTCAACTGTCCAACATTGCTCTAGATCAATGTATGTAGAGTCTGCATCGGCTCTGTCCCAGATGCCACCCTATTCTGTCCCTATTCTGTCCCTATTCTGTCCCTATCCTGTCCCTATCCTGTCCCTATCCTGTCCCTATTCTGTCCAGATGCCACCCTATCCTGTCCCTATTCTGTCCCTATCCTGTCCTATTGGTCCCTATTCTGTCCCTATTCTGTCCTAATCGGTCCCTATTCTGTCCACTGTCCCTATTCTGTCCCTATTCTGTCCCTATTCTGTCCCTATCCTGTCCCTATTCTGTCCCTATTCTGTCCCTATTCTGTCCCTATTCTGTCCCTATCCTGTCCCTATTCTGTCCCTATTCTGTCCCTATTCTGTCCCTATCCTGTCCCTATTCTGTCCCTATTCTGTCCCTATCCTGTCCCAGATGCCACCCTATTCTGTCCCTAATTCTGTCCCTATTCTGTCCCTATTCTGTCCCTATTCTGTCCCTATCCTGTCCCTATTCTGTCCCTATTCTGTCCCTATTCTGTCCCTATCCTGTCCCTATTCTGTCCCTATTCTGTCCCTATTCTGTCCCAGATGCCACCCTATTCTGTCCTATTCTGTCCTATTCTGTCCCTATTCTGTCCTCTGTCCTATTCTGTCCCTATTCTGTCCCTATCCTGTCCCTATTCTGTCTATTCTGTCCTATTCTGTCCTATTCTGTCCTATCCTGTCCTATTCTGTCCCTATTCTGTCCCTATTCTGTCCCAGATGCCACCCTCTGTCCCTATTCTGTCCTATTCTGTCCCTATTCCCCTTATTCTGTCCCTATTCTGTCCCTATTCTGTCCCTATCCTGTCCCTATTCCCTATTCTGTCCCTATTCTGTCCCTATTCTGTCCCTGTCCCTATGCCACCCTGCCATTCTGTCCCTATCCTGTCCCTATTCTGTCCCTATTCTGTCCCAGATGCCTATTCTGTCCCTATTCTGTCCCTATCCCCTGTCCCTATTCTGTCCCTATCCTGTCCCTATCCTGTCCCTATTCTGTCCCTATTCTGTCCCAGATGCCACCCTATTCTGTCCCTATCCTGTCCCTATTAGGGTCCCTATTCTGTCCCTATCCTGTCCCTATTCTGTCCCTATTCTGTCCTTATTCTGTCCCTATTTCAACTTTTCTGTCCCTATTCTGTCCCTATTCTGTCCCTATTCTGTCCCTGTCCCTATTCTGTCCCTATCCTCTGTCCCTATCCTGTCCCTATCCTGTCCCTATTCCCCTATTCTGTCCCTATTCTGTCCTATTCTGTCCCTATTCTGTCCCTATTCTGTCCCTATTCTGTCCCAGATGCCACCTAGTCCTATTCTGTCCCTATTCTGTCCCTATTCTGTCCCTATTCTGTCCCTATCCTGTCCCTATGTCCCTATCCCCCTATTCTGTCCCTATCCTGTCCCTATTCTGTCCCTATTCTGTCCCTATTCTGTCCCTATTCTGTCCCTATTCTGTCCCAGATGCCACCTATAGGGTGGATTATGGATTATAGGGTGGCATTTGGTATTCTATTTTGTAGTGCACTACGTTTGACCAGGGCACATAGGGAATAGGGTGGAATTTGGTACTCTGTTTGTAGTGCACTACGTTTGACCAGGGCACATAGGAATAGGTGGAATTTGGTACTCTATTTTTGTAGCGCACTACGTTTGACCAGGGCACATAGAGAATAGGGTGGCATTTGGTATTCTATTTTGTAGTGCCCCCTACGTTTGACCAGGTCACATAGGGAATAGGGTGGCATTTGGTATTCTATTTTATAGTGTACTACGTTTGACAGCCTGGTTCGCTCTAGGTTTCTTCCTAGGTTTTGGCCTTTCTAGGGAGTTTTCCTAGCCACTGTGCTTCTACACCTGCATTGCTTGCTGTTTGGGGTTTTAGCCTGGGTTTCTGTACAGCACTTTGAGATATCAGCTGATGTACGAAGGGCTATATAAAAATTTGAAAAATAAATACATTTGATTTGATTTTGACCAGGGCACATAGGGAATAGGGCGGCATTTGGTATTCTATTTTATAGTGCACTACGTTTGACCAGGGCACATAGGGAATAGGTGGAATTTGGTATTCTATTTTATAGTGCACTACGTTTGAGACGCAGCCCAACGTCTTCATTGTTCATGCAACAGTAAACGTGTTTCACGACGTACGCCTGGTTGCCGGACAGGAGGACTGGCACCGTGAAAAACAAACAATACTTAGAACTGCTTCTGCTTGTGCCAGCTCCACATGCAGAAGATACTGTGGCCTACCCCTTTGTGCCGAAACAGACCGATGTGCGTACCATGGCCCGGGATGGCTGGCCCGATGTGAATACCATGGCCCGATGTGAATACCATGGCCCGATGTGAATACCATGGCCCGACAGTGAATACCATGGCCCGATGTGAATACCATGGCCCGATGTGAATACTCATGGCCCGATGTGAATACCATAGCCCGATGTGAATACTATAGCCCAAATACCAATGTGAATACCATAGCCCAATGTGAATACTATAGCCCATAGCCCAATGTGAATACCATAGCCCAATGTGAATACCATAGCCCATTGTGAATACTATAGCCCATAGCCCAATGTGACTACCATAGCCCAATGTGACTACCATAGCCCAATGTGAATACCATAGCCCAATGTACATACCATAGCCCAATGTACATACCATAGCCCAATGTACATACCATAGCCCAATGTTGATACCTCTGGCTGGGCCACTTAAGGACATTTAGAGACTCTTCCCTGGAAGCCACTCCTGCGTTGTCTTGGCTGGGCGTGCTTAGGGTCGTTGTCCTGTTGAAAGGTAAACCTTCTCCCCAGGCTAAGGTCCTGAGTGCTCTGGAGCAGGTTTTCATCAAGGATCTCTCTGTACTTTGCTCCGCTCATCTTTGCCTCAATCCTGACTAGTCTCCCAGTCCCTGCCGCTGAAAAACATCCCCACAGCATAATGCTGCCACCACCATGCTTCACCGTAGGGATGGTGCCAGGTTTCCCTCCAGACATGACGCTTGGCATTCAGGCTAAAGAGTTCAAACTTGGTTTGTTCAGACTATAGAATCTTGTTTCTCGTGGTCTGAGAGTTTTTATGTGCCTTTTGGCTACACGTACCGTAAACACATACATGTTACATACTGTAAACACATACATGCTACATACTGTAAACACATACATGTTACATACTGTAAACACATACAGTGCATACTGTAAACACATACAGTAAACACATACTGTAAACACATACAGGATACACATACTAAACACATGTAAACACATACAGGTTACATACAACTAAACACATACATGCTACATATACTGTTACATACTGTAAACACATACAGGTTACATACTGTAAACACATACAGGTTACATACTGTAAACACATACAGGTTACATACTGTAAACGTACATGCACCAACGCAAGCATACACACGCTCACATGTGGACACACAGACACACGTGTAAACATGAGTGTGCACAGACAACAAGGGCACACACGTCATTCTTTTCACAAATACGTTGTCGTCTATCTGTTTGTTGATCTCAACGCTCACATTCCGTCAACATCTTCTGATTGTCCTGTGTTCTAAATGTTATTGTGAAGGTGAATTAATTGCCGCTTCTCACCAGCAGAGTCTGAAAGGTCCTGCATGGGCCGATGCCTGTTGAAGCTTCACAACGAGTTTGGGTTAGTAGAACCACGCTTCAGAGTTTTCGCTCATAAAAACTGTGTGTATTTCAAACAAACGTATGTACAAATCAAATCAAATTTGATTTGTCAGATACACATTGTCAGCAGATGTTAATGCGAGTGTAGAGAAATGCTTGTCCTTCTAGTTCCGACCATGCAGTAATATCTAACAAGTAATCTAACCTAACAATTTCACAACTACCTTATACACACACGTGTAAAGGAATGAGTAAGAATATGTACATAAAAATATATGAATGGTGCAGATGCAAGATGCAGTAGATGGTATAGAGTACAGTATATACATATGAGATGAGTAATGTAGGGTATGTAAACATTATATAAAGTGGCATTGTTTAAAGTGACTAGTGATACATTTATTACATCCATTTTTCCATTATTAAAGTGGCTGGAGTTGAGTCAGTATGTTGGCAGCAGCCTCTCAATGTTAGTGGTTGCTGTTTAACAGTCTGATGGCCTTGAGATAGAAGCTGTTTTTCAGTCTCTCGCTCCCCGCTTTGATGCACCTGTACTGACCTCGCCTTCTGGATGATAGCGGGGTGAACTGGCAGTGGATCGGGTGGTTGTTGTCCTTGATGATCTTTATGGCCTTCCTGTGACATCGGGTGGTGTAGGTGTCCTGGAGGGCAGGTAGTTTGCCCCCGGTGATGCGTTGTGCAGACCTCACTACCCTCTGGAGAGCCTTACGGTTGTGGGCGGAGCAGTTGCTGTACCAGGCGGTGATACAGCCCCGACAGGATGCTCTCGATTGTGCATCTGTAGAAGTTTGTGAGTGTTTTTGGTGACAAGCCAAATTTCTTCAGCCTCCTGAGGTTGAAGAGGCGCCGCTGCGCCTTCTTCACCACGCTGTCTGTGTGGGTACACTGTTACACCTTCACACATGAATCACTGTTCTACACATTGAAGCAGTCAGACAGGACACACACACACACACACACCCCTTCAGTCATACAATAACATTGTTCACAAACGGAAAACATGTTTTAAATACAATTTCTGAGCGTCCTAAAAGCAGCTATGGAAACATTACAGAATTATGTCTTAATTAGATTCCAGTTCTTCTCCTGCCTGGTGGAACTTGCCACATGGCCTGCATTCCAAATGATGGCCCATTTCCTCTATAGTGAACTGCACGGCCAGGGCCCATAGAGTTCTGGGCAAAAGAAGTGCAAACGGAGGAATAGGGCACCAGAGAGACTATGGAGAAGATTAGATATGATACACAGGACAGCACAACATGGTTTTAAAATGTACATTCTGTCTTCCTGAATGAAATTCAGTGGTGACTTGAGCTTGAGATGACTTGACTTGACTTGAGTTGACTAGACTTGACTTGGCTTGACTGACTTGACTTGGCTTGGCTTGGCTTGGCTTGACTTGACTTGGTAGCACTTTCTAACGTTTCCATTTAGGCGAGCGTCTCGGTGTGGGTGAATTTTTCCAGCTGTGCATCAGATATATGAAGCCGAATGCCTCCTAAATACTACCTCTGGTCAGGGTCGACAACATTGTGCTTTGGTGAGATGTGTCAATTTTCAAGAATACTTATATGGAGTGTAAAATCCCTGAATCCAAGGGCATTATCTCGGGGAGGAGCTGAGTCAGGTCTTCATGTAACAGGCAAGGTTACTCATCACGTGAATCCTGTTGGCTGAACCACTTCTATTACACTTACATAACAATCCCCCCCTTCCTAAATCCTCCCCATCATCCTCACATTTGTCAGCCCATTTGGCTCTCTGCGTGATTTCTGATAACAGCTTCTAAGTGAGGGTCAACACTTAACAGGCCAGTTTGAGTTAATTCGACTAAATCACCAGCCGTGGGCTTAACAAAGAGATTAACCAGTCACTTTAGCAGCTGCCAAATATCCTCAAGCCTCTTTCTCCTCTGCCACGCAGAGTAGTGGAGGGTAGTAGTGGTGTAGTGGAGGGTAGTAGTGGTGTAGTGGAGGGTAGTAGTGGTGTTGTGGAGGGTAGTATTGGAGGGTAGTAGTGGTGTAGTGGAGGGCAGTAGTGGTGTAGTGGAGGGTAGTATTGGAGGGCAGTAGTGGTGTAGTGGAGGGCAGTAGTGGTGTAGTAGTGGTGTAGTGGAGGGCAGTAGTGGTGTACTGGAGGGTAGTAGTGGAGGGTAGTAGTGGTGTAGTGGAGGGCAGTAGTGGAGGGTAGTGGAGGGCAGTAGTGGTGTAGTGGAGGGTAGTAGTGGAGGCTAGTAGTGGTGTCGTGGAGGGTAGTAGTGGTGTCGTGGAGGGTAGTCGTGGAGGGTAGTAGTGGTGTCGTGGAGGGTAGTCGTGGAGGGTAGTAGTGGTGTAGTGGAGGGTAGAAGTAGTGGAGGGTAGTAGTGGTGTAGTGGTGTAGTAGTGGTGTAGTGGAGGGTAGTAGTGGTGTAGTGGAGGGTAGTAGTGGTGTTGTGGAGGGTAGTAGTGGAGGGTAGTAGTGGTGTAGTGGAGGGTAGTCGTGGTTCCGCTCCCCTCTACATCATTTCACCACAACATCACTGGGACAGTCACTCCAATGGATGTGCAGTAGAGAGACAGTTTCTCTAGCTATATGTCATTGTGGCTCTTCAAATGTGGCTGTTGGTGCAGGGTGCATGATTAGAAGGGGCGCGGGAGTGTTGTCTAACGCCTGTGTTTTATGTTGACATTGCTCTGTACAGTCCATCCAACGCTATCCAGCACCATCGGTCATCTGTCACCATGTCCACTCACACACATTTGACAGAGTTGTTGTACATTTAGAATCAGGTGTCAGACCTGATGTCAGTGAAAGTGATTCATTTTGGGGTTCAGTCCCTGCTCTGCCAGCAGATGACTTCATTGGGAAGAATACTGTGTCTCTGACGAGAGATGAGCGTTGAAGATTCTGTTCTGGTGTTGAAGATTCTGTTCTAGTGTTGAAAATTCTGTTCTACTGTTGAAAATTCTGTTCTTTCGTGTTGAAGATTCTGTTCTACTGTTAAAGATTCTGTTTTTAGTGTTGAAATTCTGTTCTATTGTTGACGCTTCTGTTCTGCTGTTGAAGATTCTGTTCTACTGTTGAAGATTCTGTTTTAGTGTTGAAAATTCTGTTCTACTGTTGACGCTTCTGTTCTGCTGTTGAAGATTATTCTCTAGTGTTGAAAATTCTGTCCTACTGTTGAAAATGTTGTTCTCGATCCTGCTTCGGGATTCGGGATCCTGCCTAGTCCTGAACTGAAACACACTTTCAATGAGAATTCTCCATTGGGCATGCTTATTAGTCCAGGACTAGGAGTTATGTATGAGTCCTTATTTGACTGAGAACATTCTTTACTTTACAGAAACAACCTGGAGGAGTTAAAGGCGGAGGGGAGAGGGGGTTATTCTGGGTCTGGGGAGACTGGTCCCGTAATGGACACTCCAGTATCTGCAAAAGGGAATGGATATATTGGTGTACTATATATAAATATGTCCCAAATGGCCCTTATTCTCCTATAAAGTGCACTTCTTTCACAAGAGCCCCATGGGTGCAGTGAATAGGGCAAGTGGGACTGAACCCATCCTGGTGGTCATTATACAGTCATCCTATGGTTGACTATATAGTGTTACTATCAAGAGTATGAGATAGACAGATTGAAAAGCAGTGAAAACACATGGCAGAGTTCGGGTCTTTTGGGGGACTCTCCATTAATTCCAATTGTAGACAGGCAAGCTCAATTAAAACACAGTTTGAGTATTTCACAGATTACAAATACTATTTGAACCCATGTCTGCCATGTTCCGTGCAGCAGGAGACACAAAGCCACAGACTCTTAGCACTGGCTTGACCACAAACCACAACCAGAGATATGCATTGGGGGCAACTTGTCTTGTATTGCTTCATTACAGAGTTGTTTTGAGTCGAGTTCACAGGGATAAGTAATACACGTCTGGTGGTGAGACTGAGCTATCCTGAGAATGTCCCACCAACTCTGCTCTGTCTAGGACACACTGGAGCTCTGTCTGTCCGGCACTCTCTGAGTTTTCGGACCGTAATTGAACGATGGTGGCTGTGGTTCAAGTAGGACTGGCATTGAGCTGAGGATACAGCGTCATCGACTACTATAATGTGCACAGTGTCTCATCTCACAACAGCCAATAGCTGTGCTGTGCTTGATTGACAATTTCCGGCGTTCATTTTGGCTTAATAGGATGTGACAATGAATAGAACTAATTGTAGGCTGCTGTATCTACTACTACTCCATCTCGTGAGCACTTTGGAGTGTTTGCATTAAATAATGCACAAAAACTAAAACACAAAAACCTCTCTTCACTTGGGTCACTTCCGCACAAAGCACTGTCTCTGTATGTATTAAAAAGAGTTAGCTGAGTAATGGATGAATGCATTGGCTACTTAATCCATCCACACTACATTAAAGTGCATCAGAGCCAATATGCTAATTGCAGTGTGTAGTTGCTATCAGTCTCAACCTCTCTGTCTCTCAAGGTCTGAACACTGACACACTAAACCAACCTCTCTGTCTCTCCAAGGCCTGGACACTGACACACTAAACCAACCTCTCTGTCTCTCCAAGGCCTGAACACTGACACACTAAACCAACGTCTCTGTCTCTCCAAGGCCTGAACACTGACACACTAAACCAACCTCTCTGTCTCTCCAAGATCTGGACACTGACACACTAAACCAACCTCTCTGTCTCTCCAAGGCCTGGACACTGACACACTAAACCAACCTCTCTGTCTCTCCAAGGCCTGAACACTGACACACTAAACCAACCTCTCTGTCTCTCCAAGGCCTGAACACTGACACACTAAACCAACCTCTCTGTCTCTCCAAGGCCTGAACACTGACACACTAAACCAACCTCTCTGTCTCTCAAGGCCTGGACACTGACACACTAAACCAACCTCTGTCTCTCCAAGGCCTGGACACTGACACACTAAACCAACCTCTGTCTCTCCAAGGCCTGAACACTGACACACTAAACCAACCTCTGCCTCTCCAAGGCCTGGACACTGACACACTAAACCAACCTCGCTGTCTCTCCAAGGCCTGGACACTGACACACTAAACCAACCTCTGCCTCTCCAAGGCCTGGACACTGACACACTAAACCAACCTCTGCCTCTCCAAGGCCTGGACACTGACATACTAAACCAACCTCTCTGTCTCTCAAGGCCTGGGCCTTCTAACACACTAAACCTACCTCTCTGTCTCTCAGGTTGGCGCCCCCGGGTTCGTGCTGTGGGGAGATTTAAGTATGTTCCCTCTAACTCCTCTTTCTCTCTCTATTTCTCTCTCAGGACCTGAGCCCTAGGACCATGCCTCCAGGACTACCTGGCCTGATGACTCCTTGCTGTCCCCAGTCCACCTGCTGCTGCTCCAGTTTCAATTGTCCTGCCTGGGGCTATAGAACCCGGACCTGCTGTTTTCTCTCTCTCTCTGTCTCTGTCTCTGTCTCTGTCTCTGTCTCTGTCTGTCTCTCTCTCTGTCTCTGTGTGTGTATGCAGACAGAGAACGGTCAGGATTATGTACACAGAACGGTCAGGTTATGTTATGAGGACACCTGCAATATGATGTGACAGTCCTAATTGTCTTATGCCAGGTCGTGACTCACTGAGCCCAGGCTGAATTTGGTCACGCCGTGGGATAGTAAGGTAGGGAGTTGTCATGGCTGTCCTGATCAGGTCAGGTTACAGGAGACCACAGCCCTACAGATTATCTCTCAACCCCAACAGAGGAGGAGATCTAGGGGTCTGAAGATGTGGGGGTTTTTATGACCCCTCACGTCCTAGTAAATCTCAGGCCACAGACAAATTCCTTTGTCCTGTTACTATGGAGAACCAGCCTCAGAACATTAAACATGAAATAAAGGGACTTTGGAACAATGGTTTCAAGTCAGCCACAGTGGTGGCGATGACGATAGATTGAATATGTATGTAATTTTTGTTTTGTTATTAAAAAGGTTAATAGATGACGTTCTTCACAGCACGTCCTTTCTACCCAAGCTACGGATGAGTAGTTGTGTCTAAGCGGGTGAATTCAAGTCGAATCACCTGCTCCATCTCCCATCGAACTGTAGTACCTAAAGGGTTTCATTCCTATGCTGTGAGCTCTGAGCCACAGAGCTGTCTGTACTCAGAAGGCCCCTTCCAGAGCAAATGGTGGGGGAACAGACTCCTAAGCCAAAGGACACTGACATCGGGAGGACGATCAGGGAGGTGTTCCAGGAGAAGTCGTCATCGAGCAGCTGAAGGTCCCCTGAACGGTCTAAGCAGAGAATCCTGGAGGTCGTATTACATCATTATATATTCTGACCCATAAGAGCAGTTTGGGGCAAGGCTAGGGTTAGAATAGCATAGCTGACAAATTCACCCAAATGTATATTTCTCTTGTGTACTTTCTTTTTCTCTCTCTTTTGAAATTCCCATTGTGGGTAACACGCGCCATAGTGTGTTGGCCCGTTATATAGTACTAAGTTCTAATCAATAGCCTATAATGTGATTTGTCTATGTGTATCTTTTATCATCATTGTAGCTTTTTAGTAAATAAATATTAAACTAAGATTGGTGTGGTACGAACTCATTGGTGAGACCCGATCCGTGCAGATTCATGGGCTATACGACGTTCAGAACGAGATTGGTAGAGGCAACTGGTTAATTAGCGGCTGTTGTAAAATCGATATTCTGATATTTTTTGAGTTCACTTGGAAATAGAAACTCAATAAAAACTAGTTTTCCCATGGTGCCCCAGGTTAATGAGTTAATAATTGCTTGATTCAGTTAATCACGCAATTAGAAACTTTAATAATTCGATGAACAACAGTTGTCACATTAACTAATAATACAACGTCACAACAGAGTGGACCAGCCACTGTATAACCCTCAGATCTGGGTTAAAGTAGTGTATGAAATCATTTAGTTGTGCTTGATTGAGCTTGCCTGGTGCAACGGAACCAATTTAAGATTGCCCAGCAAGTAGTATTCCCAGCCCATCTGACACTCCAGGGAGGTTAGAGACAATGCTCTAACTATTTGAAAGATTTCAAGTAGTATTTGAACCCAGGTCTGGTGGATGAAAGGTAGCTCGCTGAGGCAGCTCCTGTACAACAATCGGATGACTGAATAACGACACCTAGGATGATTGTATAATGACCACTAGGATGACTGTGCAACGACCACTTGGATGACTGTGCAACGACCACTTGGATGACTGTATAATGACCACTAGGATGACTGTATAACGACCACTAGGATGACTGTATAACGGCCACTAGGATGACTGTATAACAACCAATAGGATGACTGTATAACGGCCACTAGGATGACTGTATAACGCCCACTAGGATGACTGTATAACGACCACTAGGATGACTGTATAACGACCACGAGGATGACTGTATAACGCCCACTAGGATGACTGTATAACAACCAATAGGGTGACTGTATAACGACCACGAGGATGACTGTTTAACGACCACTAGGATGACTGTATAACGCCCACTAGGATGACTGTATAACAACCAATAGGATGACTGTATAACGACCACCAGGATGACTGTGTAACGACCACTAGGATGACTGTATAACGACCACTAGGATGACTGTATAACGGCCACCAGGATGACTGTGTAACGACCACTAGGATGACTGTGTAACGACCACTAGGATGACTGCATAACGACCAATAGGATGACTGCATAACAACCAATAGGATGACTGTATAACAACCACTAGGATGACTGCATAGCAACCAATAGGATGACTGCATAACAACCAATAGGATGACTGTATAACAACCAATAGGATGACTGTATAACAACCAATAGGATGACTGTATAACAACCACTAGGATGACTGGATAACGCCCACTAGGATGACTGTGTAACGGCCGCAGGATGACTGTGTAACGACCACGAGGATGACTGTTTAACGACCACTAGGATGACTGAATAATGCCCACTGGGATGACTGTGTAACGACCACTAGGATGACTGTGTAACGACCACTAGGATGACTGTGTAACGACCAATAGGATGACTGCATAACGGCCACTAGGATGACTGAATAACAACCAATAGGATGACTGTATAACGGTCACCGGGATGACTGTATAACGCCCACTAGGATGACTGAATAACAACCAATAGGATGACTGCATAACGACCACAAGGATGACTGTATAACAACCACTAGGATGACTGTATAACAACCACTAGGATGACTGTATAACGGCCACCAGGATGACTGTGTAACGACCACTAGGATGACTGTATAACGACCAAGAGGATGACTGCATAACAACCAATAGGATGACTGTATAACAACCAATAGGATGGCTGTATAACGACCACTAGGATGACTGTATAACGACCACTAGGATGACTGAATAACGACCACTAGGATGACTGTGTAACGGCCGCAAGGATGACTGTGTAACGGCCGCAAGGATGACTGTGTAACGGCCGCAAGGATGACTGTGTAACGACCACTAGGATGACTGTGTAACGACCACTAGGATGACTGTATAACGACCACTAGGATGACTGTTTAACGACCACTAGGATGACTGAATAACAACCAATAGGATGACTGAGTAACAACCAATAGGACGACTGTATAACGACCACTAGGATGACTGTATAACGGCCACTGGGATGACTGTATAACGCCCACCAGGATGACTGAATAACAACCAATAGGATGACTGTATACCGACAACTAGGATGACTGAATAACAACCAATAGGATGACTGTATATCGGCCACTAGGATGACTGCATAACGACCACAAGGACGACTGTATAAAGACCAATAGGATGGCTGCATAACGGCCACTAGGATGACTGTATAACGACCAATAGGATGACTGCATAACGACCACTAGGATGACTGTATAACGACCAATAGGATGGCGGCATAACGACCACTAGGATGACTGTATAACGACCAATAGGATGGCTGAATAACAACCAATAGGAGGACTGTATACCGACAACTAGGATGACTGTATAACGCCCACTAGGATGACTGAATAACAACCAATAGGATGACTGCATAACGACCACAAGGATGACTGTATAAAGACCAATAGGATGGCTGCATAACGGCCACTAGGATGACTGTATAACGCCCACTAGGATGACTGAATAACAACCAATAGGATGACTGCATAACGACCACAAGGATGACCGTATAACGACCAATAGGATGGCTGCATAACGGCCACTAGGATGACTGTATAACGACCAATAGGATGACTGTATAACGACCACTAGGATGGAGTTCAAAATGGCACCATGTTCCCTATGCCATGCACTACTTTGTTTTGCCCAGGACTCACTATATTGTGAACAGTAAAAATCCCTGCCTGCAATTTGGGATGCAGACAGGGATTTTTACTGTTCTCGTAATTGTGAGGTAGTGCTGAGACCATGTATGGTGTGTTGATGAGGAAGAGGTACCTTGCCTGAAGACGAAGATGAGTAACCTTGTTACTCAGAGAGCTGACACAAGTCTTCAGGCAAGATCACAGTTCTTTGTCACTGCATGGATTTATATCAAGATACATTTTTTTTTTACAGCTCTTTGTGATTGATGTAGGCGGTGATGATGAGTGACCTTCAGATCTGGAGAACTTGTGCCAGGTTTCCTGAGCTTACGTCTTAGGCCAGGATCGTAGCGTCACAGTTTTCTTCTTTTACAGCTCACGCCACCCCGCTGGTTCTGAGATCGACGGTTGCATGATGATGAGTGAGCTTGAGATCTGAACACTGCAGGGAATATCTTAGGCTTTAGCTCAGCAGGTTAACACGGTCCTGTTGTGGATCACACTCACTTCCTCCTGGATGATGTGGTTAAGAAACAAGCATTTAAATTCCTCTTGGCTATGGAATAGTACATATTTGTTAACATTTTTTTTTTTTTTTTTTGTATTTACAAATGTTGGTTTTGTTGTTGTGTATCTCCTAGTTTTCCCAATGGTGCCAGTGTGTGGAAGCTTGCTGTGTTCACAATACTTAACCAAATGATGTCAGACCCAACCAACCCAAAAACCAGACGTTGATTTTGTTCTGAACAGGCTGTAAAAGTCTCGGCGGCAGCAGCCCGGATGAGTTTGTGATCGTGAATTCCAAGAAAATGTACGATAATTACATAGTACAGTGTGGGGCAATCTGTTTTGTATCCCTAAGCGCTATCGCACATGGACAGTCCAGACAGCTTAAATTGAGTGTTGGATGAATGTGCCTGTGTTTTGGGTGTAATAGTCATTTATTCACTGGGTAAAATAGCAATAGAGCAGTCTGAAAAAGCTCTGATAGCCTTGAGGCCGATAGGTAAAGCTTATTAAAGAGCAGTGATGCTAGCGAGAGCGGTGTGTGTGTGTGTGTGTGTGTGTGTGTGTTTCGTCTTTTTTTCCTCATAGAGCAGTCTAGAAAATGTGTGTTTTTGTGTATTTTCTCCGTTGTTATATAAACAAGTATTGGGACTGTGACACATTTTGTGTTGTTCTTTGGCTCTGTACTCTAACACTTTGGATTTGAAATGATACACATTCTCGCAGGTTAAAGTGCAGACTGTCAGCTTTAATAGACCCCCCCATTCTAAGGGACCAAAAGTATTGGGACAAAGTCACTTACGTGTATTAAAGTCAAATATTTGGTTTGTGACTTGTGACTCTACACTTTGCTTCGTCACTGAACTATCCCTTTAAGGCTGTAGAGATTGCCTTTTAAAAACACCTTGCTTTATCAATGAACTATCCCTTTAAGGTTGTAGAGATTGCCTTTTAAAAACACCTTACCTTTTCACTGAACTCTCTCTTTAAGGCTGTAGAGATTGTCTTTAAAACACCTTGCCTTTTCATTGAACTATTCCTTTAAGGCTGTAGAGATGACCTTTTAAAAGAACCTTGCTTTATCAATGAACTATCCCCTTAAATCTGTAGAGATTGCCTTTTTAAAACACCTTGTTTTATCACTGAACTATTCCTTTAAGGCTGTAGAAATTGCCTTTTTAAAACACCTTGTTTTATCACTGAACTATTCCTTTAAGGCTGTAGAGATTGCCTTTTTAAAACACCTTGTTTTATCACTGAACTATTCCTTTAAGGCTGTAGAGATTGCCGTTTTAAAACACCTTGTTTTATCACTGAACTATTCCTTTAAGGCTGTAGAGATTGCCTTTTTAAAACACCTTGTTTTATCACTGAACTATTCCTTTAAGGCTGTAGAGATTGCCGTTTTAAAACACCTTGTTTTATCACTGAACTATTCCTTTAAGGCTGTAGAAATTGCCTTTTTAAAACACCTTGTTTTATCACTGAACTATTCCTTTAAGGCTGTAAGTGCCTTTTAAAACACCTTGTTTATCACTGAACTATTCCTTTAAGGCTGTAGAGATTGCCGTTTTAAAACACCTTATTTTATCACTGAACTATTCCTTTAAGGCTGTAGAAATTGCCTTTTTAAAACACCTTGTTTTATCACTGAACTATTCCTTTAAGGCTGTAGAGATAACCTTTTAAAAACACCTTGTTTTATCACTGAACTATTCCTTTAAGGCTGTAGAGATTGCCTTTTTAAAACACCTTGTTTTATCACTGAACTATTCCTTTAAGGCTGTAGAGATTGCACTTTAAAACACCTTGTTTTATCACTGAACTATTTCTTTAAGGCTGTAGAGATAACCTTTTAAAAACACCTTGTTTTATCACTGAACTATTATTTAAGGCTGTAGAGATTGCCTTTTTAAAACACCTTGTTTATCACTGAACTATTCCTTTAAGGCTGTAGAATAACCTTTTTAAAACACCTTGTTTTATCACTGAACTATTCCTTTAAGGCTGTAGAGATAACCTTTTTAAAACACCTTGTTTTATCAATGAACTATTCCTTTAAGGCTGTAGAGATTGTCTTTAAAACACCTTGTTTTATCACTGAACTATTCCTTTAAGGCTGTAGAGATTGCCGTTTTAAAACACCTTGTTTTATCACTGAACTATTCCTTTAAGGCTGTAGAGATTGCCTTTTAAACACCTTGTTTTATCACTGAACTATTCCTTTAAGGCTGTAGAGATTGTCTTTAAAACACCTTGTTTTATCACTGAACTATTCCTTTAAGGCTGTAGAGATTGCCTTTTAACGTTTCAAAAACACCTTTCCTTTTCCCCTCCATTTTTTTATCAGCTTCTTGGTAATTTAGTTGCAATTATGGTGTGAAAGTTAAAGATTTACAACAAAAAAATTAACAAGAGCAAAGATCAGCGAGCTTAATATAATATACTCATAAAACAGTCCTTGAAAACTTTGTCCTCATTTCAACTATTTACGATGGTTTTGGTCAGAAGGTTGTGGGCTGGCCACGAGCAGACACAACCCAAACCCAATCCTATTTTATTCTTAAACTCCCTGATTCGTGTTCAGTTCAATAAAAACATACAGGCATTTCTTTAAATGTTTTAACACTGTTATTTCAGGTGACATAAGACCGTAAGCCATTATTACAGTACTGGCTGTCATACTGTACATGTACTGTAGCCAACTGTCCTGTTGTTGTCATTCCTTATATAACATCGGGGCGGCAGGGTTGCCTAGTGGTTAGAGTGGAGGGGCAGGTAGCCTAGTGGTTAGAGTGAAGAGGTGGCAGGGTAGCCTAGTGGTTAGAGTGAAGAGGTGGCAGGGTAGCCTAGTGGTTAGAGTGTAGAGGCAGGTAGCCTAGTGGTTAGAGTGTAGAGGCAGGTAGCCTAGTGGTTAGAGTGTAGAGGCGGCAGGGTAGCCTAGTGGTTAGAGTGTAGAGGCGGCAGGGTAGCCTAGTGGTTAGAGTGTAGAGGCGGCAGGCTAGCCTAGTGGTTAGAGTGTAGAGGCGGCAGGGTAGCCTAGTGGTTAGAGTGTAGAGGCGGCAGGGTAGCCTAGTGGTTAGAGTGTAGAGGCGGCAGGGTAGCCTAGTGGTTAGAGTGTAGAGGCAGGTAGCCTAGTGGTTAGAGTGTAGAGGCAGGTAGCCTAGTGGTTAGAGTGTAGGGGCGGCAGGGTTGCCTAGTGGTTAGAGTGGAGGGGCAGGTAGCCTAGTGGTTAGAGTGTAGAGGTGGCAGGGTAGCCTAGTGGTTAGAGTGTAGAGGCAGGTAGCCTAGTGGTTAGAGTGTAGAGGCAGGTAGCCTAGTGGTTAGAGTGTAGAGGCGGCAGGGTAGCCTAGTGGTTAGAGTGTAGAGGCGGCAGGGTAGCCTAGTGGTTAGAGTGTAGGGGCAGCAGGGTTGCCTAGTGGTTAGAGTGGAGGGGCAGGTAGCCTAGTGGTTAGAGTGTAGAGGTGGCAGGGTAGCCTAGTGGTTAGAGTGTAGAGGCAGGTAGCCTAGTGGTTAGAGTGTAGAGGCAGGTAGCCTAGTGGTTAGAGTGTAGAAGGCGGCAGGGTAGCCTAGTGGTTAGAGTGTAGAGGCAGGTAGCCTAGTGGTTAGAGTGTAGAGGCAGGTAGCCTAGTGGTTAGAGTGTAGAGGCAGGTAGCCTAGTGGTTAGAGTGTAGGGGCGGCAGGGTTGCCTAGTGGTTAGAGTGGAGGGGCAGGTAGCCTAGTGGTTAGAGTGTAGAGTTGGCAGGGTAGCCTAGTGGTTAGAGTGTAGAGGCAGGTAGCCTAGTGGTTAGAGTGTAGAGGCAGGTAGCCTAGTGGTTAGAGTGTAGGGGCGGCAGGGTAGCTTAGTAGTTAGAGTGTAGAGGCGGCAGGGTAGCTTAGTGGTTAGAGTGTAGGGGCAGCAGGGTTGCCTAGTGGTTAGAGTGGAGGGGCAGGTAGCCTAGTGGTTAGAGTGTAGAGGTGGCAGGGTAGCCTAGTGGTTAGAGTGTAGAGGCAGGTAGCCTAGTGGTTAGAGTGTAGAGGCAGGTAGCCTAGTGGTTAGAGTGTAGAAGGCGGCAGGGTAGCCTAGTGGTTAGAGTGTAGAGGCAGGTAGCCTAGTGGTTAGAGTGTAGAGGCAGGTAGCCTAGTGGTTAGAGTGTAGAAGGCGGCAGGGTAGCCTAGTGGTTAGAGTGTAGAGGCAGGTAGCCTAGTGGTTAGAGTGTAGAGGCAGGTAGCCTAGTGGTTAGAGTGTAGAAGGCGGCAGGGTAGCCTAGTGGTTAGAGTGTAGAGGCAGGTAGCCTAGTGGTTAGAGTGTAGAGGCAGGTAGCCTAGTGGTTACAGTGTAGAGGCGGCAGGGTAGCCTAGTGGTTTGAGTGTAGAGGCAGGTAGCCTAGTGGTTACAGTGTAGAGGCGGCAGGGTAGCCTAGTGGTTTGAGTGTAGAGGCAGGTAGCCTAGTGGTTACAGTGTAGAGGCGGCAGGGTAGCCTAGTGGTTTGAGTGTAGAGGCAGGTAGCCTAGTGGTTAGAGTGTAGAGGCGGCAGGGTAGCCTAGTGGTTAGAGTGTAGGGGCGGTAGGGTAGCCTATTGGTTAGAGAGTAGAGGCGGCAGGGTAGCCTAGTGGTTAGAGCGTTGGACTAGTAACCGGAAGGTTGCAAGTTCAAACCCC
>NW_027012046.1:0-21014 GCF_036934945.1 Oncorhynchus masou masou
CACTCTAACCCCAGTGTGACACACATGTGGAGCAGTCAGTGAGGAAGGCACTCAAAACGCTTATCACTTTTTGGCGCCCCTACAGGGGCTTGGTCGGGTTGGTCAGTGTGTTGGTCGGTTGGTCGGTGTGTTGGTCGGTTGGTCAGTGTGTTGGTCGGTTGGTCAGTGTGTTGGTCGGTTGGTCAGTGTGTTGGTCGGTTGGTCAGTGTTTTGGTCGGTTGGTCAGTGTGTTGGTCGGTTGGTCGGGTTGGTCAGTGTGTTGGTCGGGTTGGTCAGTGTGTTGGTCGCGGTTGGTCAGTGTGTTGGTCGGTTGGTCAGTGTATGGTCGTGGTTGGTCAGTGTGTTGGTCGGTTGGTCGGTTGGTCAGTGTGTTGGTCGGTTGGTTGGTTAGTCAGTGTGTTGGTCGGTTGGTCAGTGTGTTGGTCGGGTTGGTCAGTGTGTTGGTCGGTTGGTCGGTTGGTCAGTGTGTTGGTCGGTTGGTTAGTCAGTGTGTTGGTCGGGTTGGTCAGTGTGTTGGTGGTTGTGGTCAGTGTGTTGGTGGTTTGGTCAGTGTGTTGGTCAGTGTGTTGGTCGGTTGGTCGGTTGGTCAGTGTGTTGGTCGGGTTGGTCGGCTGGTCAGTTGGTCGGTTGGTCAGTGTGTTGTCGGTTGGTGGTTGGTCAGTGCGGTCGGTTGGTCGGTTGGTCAGTGTGTTGGTCGGGTTGGTCAGTGTGGTTGGTCGGTTGGTCGGTTGGTCAGTGGGGTTGGTCGGCGGTTGGTCAGTTGGTCAGTTGGTCGGTTGGTCAGTGTGGTCAGTGTGGTTGGTAGGTTGGTCAGTGTGGTCGGTTGGTCGGTTGGTCAGTGTGATGGTTGTCGGTTGGTCAGTGTGATTGGTTGGTCGGTGTCGGTTGGTCAGTTGGTCAGTGGTCGGTTGGCTGGTTGGTCAGTGTGGTCAGCGTGATCGGTTGGTCAGTGTGGTTGGTTGGTCGGTTGGTCGGTTGGTCGGTTGGTCAGTGTGGTCTGGTCAGTGGCTGGTTAGTCAGTGTGGTCAGTTGGTCGGGTGTGGTCGGCGTTGGTCGGTGTGGTCAGCGTGGTCAGAGTGGTCAGTTGGTCAGCTGGTAGGTTGGCATTATTTCTGTCCATCATTTCTCGGAGAGCCTTACACTCTGCCATCTAATCCTGTTTATAATTTAACTATGCTGGTCTCCACTCAGTAACTGTTATCTACCCCCTTCTGTGTCAATTCTATCTTCTTCCTCCTGCTACTCCCAAACCATCAAGGTCTCAGCAGTGGGGGAGGTGCTTCTCCGTCTGCCCTTCCTTCTATCTGTCTGTCACTCTCTCTCATAACAGTCAGTATCAAATATAGTTATGTTTGCAAATATTGACTAATTGTCTCACCGTCTCAACGCCTCACCGTCTACACCGTCTCACCGTCTCACCGTCTACACCGTCTCACCGTCTACACCGTCTCACCGTCTACACCGTCTCACCGTCTACACCGTCTCACTGTCTACACCGTCTCACCGTCTCACCGTCTCACCGTCTACACCGTCTCACTGTCTACACCGTCTCACCGTCTCACCGTCTACACCGTCTCACTGTCTACACCGTCTCACCGCTTCTACACCGTCTCACTGTCTACACCGTCTCCACCGTCTCACCGTCTACACCGTCTCACCGTCTACACCGCCTCACCGTCTCACTGCTCTACACCGTCTCACCGTCTACACCGCTCTCACCGTCTACACCGCTCTCACTGTCTACACCGTCTCACTGTCTCACCGTCTACACCGTCTCACCGCTCTCACCGTCTACACCGCTCTCACCGTCTACACCGTCTACACCGTCTCACTGCTCTCACCGTCTCACCGTCTCACTGTCTCACTGTCTCACACCGTCTCACCGCTCTACACCGTCTCACTGTCTACACCGTCTACACCGTCTCACCGTCTACACCGTCTCACCGTCTACACCGTCTCACCGCCTACACCGCCTCACTGTCTACACCGTCTCACCGCTCTCACCGTCTTCACCGCTCTCACCGTCTACACCGTCCTCACCGTCTCACTGTCTACACCGTCTCACCGTCTACACCGCCTCACCGCTCTCACCGTCTACACCGTCTCACTGTCTACACCGCTCTCACCGCTCACTGTCTACACCGCCTCACCGCCTCACCGTCTCACCTTCACCGCCTCACCGTCTACACCGCCTCACTGTCTACACCGCTCTCACCGTCTCACCGCTCTACACCGCCTCACTGTCTACACTGTCTCACCGTCTTCACCGTCTCACCGTCTACACCGCCTCACTGTCTACACCGTCTCACCGTCTCACCGTCTACACCGCCTCACCGCCTCACTGTCTACACCGCCTCACTGTCTACACCGCCTACACCGTCTCACTGTCTACACCGCCTCACCGCCTCACCGCTCTCACCGTCTCACCGCCTCACCGTCTACACCGTCTCACTGTCTACACCGCCTCACCGTCTCACCGTCTACACCGCCTCACCGTCTACACCGCCTCACTGTCTACACCGTCTCACCGTCTCACTGTCTACACCGTCTCACCGTCTCACCGTCTCACTGTCTACACCGTCTCACTGTCTACACCGTCTACACCGTCTCACTGTCTACACCGTCTCACCGTCTCACTGTCTCACTGTCTACACCGTCTCACCGTCTACACCGTCTCACTGTCTCACTGTCTACACCGTCTCACCGTCTCACCGTCTCACTGTCTACACCGTCTCACCGTCTACACCGCCTCACTGCTCTACACCGCCTACACCGTCTACACCGTCTCACCGTCTCACCGTCTCACTGTCTACACCGTCTCACCGTCTCACCGTCTACACCGTCTCACTGACTACACCGTCTCACTGTCTGCACCGTCTCACCGTCTCACTGTCTCACTGTCTACACCGTCTCACCGTCTCACCGTCTCACCGTCTACACCGTCTCACTGTCTACACCGTCCACACCTGTCACCGCTTCGCACCGCTCACCGTCTCACCGCCTACACCGTCTCACCGTCTACACCGTCTCACCGTCTACACTGTCTCACCGTCTACACCGTCTCACCGTCTACACCGTCTCACTGTCTACACCGCCTCACTGTCTACACCGTCTCACCGTCTACACCGCCTCACTGTCTACACCGCCTCACTGTCTACACCGTCTCACTGTCTACACCGTCTCACTGTCTACACCGCCTCACCGTCTACACCGCCTCACTGTCTACACCGTCTCACCGTCTCACCGTCTACACCGCCTCACCGTCTACACCGCTCTACACCGCCTCACCGTCTACACCGCCTCACCGCCTCACTGTCTACACCGTCTCACCGTCTACACCGTCTCACCGTCTCACTGTCTACACCGCCTCACCGCCTCACCGTCTACACCGCTCTCACCGTCTCACCGTCTACACCGCTTACACCGCCTCACTGTCTACACCGTCTCACCGCCTCACTGTCTACACCGCCTCACTGTCTCACTGTCTCACCGCCTCACCGTCTACACCGCCTCACTGTCTACACCGTCTCACTGCTCTCACCGCCTCACCGCCTCACTGTCTCACCGCTCACCGCTCACCGCCTCACCGCCTTCACCGCTCTACACCGCCTCACCGCCTCACTGCTCTACACCGCCTCACCGTCACTGCTACACCGCCTCACCGTCTACACCGCTCTCCACCGCCTCACCGTCTACACCGCCTCACCGTCTACACCGTCTCACCGCCTACACCGTCTCACTGTCTACACCGTCTCACCGTCTCACCGTCTCACTGTCTCACTGTCTACCGCTCACCGTCTCACCGTCTCACCGTCTACACCGCCTCACCGTCTACACCGCCTCACCGTCTACACCGTCTCACTGTCTACACCGCCTCACCGCCTCACCGTCTCACTGTCTACACCGCCTCACTGTCTACACCGTCTCACCGTCTCACTGTCTACACCGCTCACTGCCTCACTGTCTACACCGCCTCACCGTCTCACCGTCTACACCGTCTCACTGTCTACACCGTCTCACCGCCTCACTGTCTACACCGCCTCACTGTCTACACCGTCTCACTGTCTACACCGTCTCACCGCCTCACCGTCTCACCGTCTACACCGCCTCTACCGTCTCACCGTCTACACCGCCTCACCGCTCTCACCGCTCTCACACCGTCTCACTGTCTACACCGTCTCACTGTCTCACCGTCTACACCGTCTCACTGTCTACACCGTCTCACCGTCTCACCGTCTCACCGCTCTCACCGTCTACACCGTCTCACTGCCTCACCGCCTACACCGTCTCACTGTCTACACCGCCTCACCGCTCTCACCGCCTACACCGTCTCACTGTCTACACCGCCTCACCGCCTCACCGTCTCACCGCCTACACCGCCTCACTGTCTACACCGCCTCACTGTCTCACCGCTCTACACCGCTCTCACTGCCTCCACCGTCTCTCACCGCCTCACCGCCTCACCGTCTACACCGCCTCACCGCCTCACTGTCTACACCGCCTCACCGTCTACACCGCCTCACCGCCTCACTGTCTCACCGCCTCACCGTCTACACCGCCTCACCGCCTACACCGCCTCACCGTCTCACCGTCTACACCGCCTCACCGTCTCACTGTCTACACCGCCTCACCGCCTCACTGCTCACCGCTACACCGCCTCACCGTCTCACCGTCTCACCGCCTCACCGTCTCACCGTCTACACCGCCTCACCGTCTCACCGTCTCACTGTCTACACCGCCTCACCGCTCTACACCGTCTCACTGACTACACCGTCTCACTGTCTACACCGCTCTCACCGCCTCACCGTCTCACTGTCTACACCGTCTCACCGTCTCACCGTCTACACCGTCTCACTGACTACACCGTCTCACTGTCTACACCGTCTCACCGTCTCACTGTCTCACTGTCTACACCGTCTCACCGTCTCACCGTCTCACCGTCTCACTGTCTACACCGTCTCAGTGTCTACACCGTCACACCGTCTCACCGCTCTACACCGTCTCACCGCTCTACACCGCCTCACCGTCTACACTGTCTCACCGCCTACACCGTCTCACCGCTCTACACCGTCTCACTGTCTACACCGTCTCACCGCCTCACTGTCTACACCGCCTCACCGTCTCACTGTCTACACCGTCTCACCGTCTCACCGTCTACACCGTCTCACTGTCTACACCGCCTCACCGTCTACACCGCCTCACTGCTCTCACTGTCTACACCGCCTCACCGCCTACACCGCCTCACTGTCTACACCGCCTCACCGCCTCACCGCCTACACCGCCTCACTGTCTCACTGTCTCACCGTCTCACCGCTCTCACCGCCTCACTGTCTACACCGCCTCACTGCCTACACCGCCTCACCGTCTACACCGCCTCACTGACTACACCGCCTCACTGTCTACACCGCCTCACCGCTCTCACCGCCTCACTGTCTACACCGCCTCACCGTCTCACCGCCTACACCGCCTCACTGTCTACACCGTCTCACTGTCTACACCGTCTCACCGCCTCACTGCCTCACCGTATCACCGTCCTCACCGCCTACACCGCCTCACTGACTACACCGTTTCACTGTCTACACCGCCTCACCATCTCACTGACTACACCGCCTCACCGTCTCACCGCTCTCACACCGGGCCTCACCGACTACACCGTCTCACTGTCTACACCGTCTCACCGCCCACCGCTCACTGTCTCACTGTTCACCGCCTCACCGCCTCACCGCCTCACTGCCCGTCTCACCGCCTCACCGCCGTTCACCGACTACACCGCTCACCGTCTCACCGCCTCACCGCCTCACCGCCTCAGTGTCTACACCGCCTCACCGTCTCACCGTCTCACCGCCTACACCGCCTACACCGCCTCACCGTCTCACCGTCTCACTGTCTCACTGTCTACACAGTCTCACCGTCTCTCACCGCCTCACCGCCTACACCGCCTCACCGTCTACACCGCCTCACCGCTCCGCTCACACCGCCTACACCGCCTCACCGTCTACACCGCCTCACTGTCTCACTGCTCCGCCACCGCCTCACTCACCGCCTCTACTGCTCCACCGCCTCACCGCCTCACCGCCTCACTGTCTACACCGCTCACCGCCTCACCGCCTACACCGCCTCACTGACTACACCGCCTCACTGTCTACACCGTCTCACCGCCTCACCGCCTCACTGTCTGCCACCGTCTACACACCGCCTACACCGCCTCACCGCCTCACCGCCTCACCGCCTCACCGCCTACACCGCCTCACTGTCTACACCGCCTCACCGGCCACCGCCTCACCGCCTCACCGCTTCGCCCACCGCTTCTACACCGTCTCACTGTCTACACCGCCTCACTGTCTCACTGTCTCACCGTCTCACCGTCTACACCGCCTCACCGTCTCACTGTCTACACCGCTCTCACCGTCTACACCGTACTCACCGTCTCACTGTCTCACCGCCTACACCGTCTCACCGTCTTCACCGTCTCACTGTCTACACCGTCTCACCGTCTACACCGTCTCACTGACTACACCGTCTCACTGTCTACACCGTCTCACCGTCTCACCGTCTCACTGTCTACACCGTCTCACCGTCTCACCGTCTACACTGTCTCACTGACTACACCGTCTCACTGTCTGCACCGTCTCACCGTCTCACTGTCTCACTGTCTACACCGTCTCACCGTCTCACCGTCTCACTGTCTACACCGTCTCACTGTCTACACCGTCACACCTTCTCACCGTCTACACCGTCTAACCGTCTACACCGCTCTCACCGTCCCTGTCTACACTGTCTCACCGTCTACACCGTCTCACCGTCTACACTGTCTACACCGTCTCACCGTCTCACCGTCTACACCGTCTCACTGTCTACACCGTCTCACCGTCTCACCGTCTCACCGTCTACACCGCCTCACTGTCTACACCGCCTCACTGTCTACACCGTCTCACTGTCTCACCGTCTACACCGTCTCACCGTCTCACTGTCTACACCGCCTACACCGTCTCACCGCCTACACCGTCTCACCGTCTACACCGTCTCACCGTCTCACCGTCTATCACCGCCTCACCGTCTCACTGTCTACACCGTCTCACTGTCTAAACCGTCTCACTGTCTCCCTGTCTACACCGTCTCACCGTCTCACTGTGTACACCGTCTCACCGTCTCACCGTCTACACCGTCTACACCGTCTCACTGTCTACACCGTCTCACCGTCTCACTGTCTACACCGTCTCACTGTCTCACTGTCTCACCGTCTCACCGTCTCACCGTCTCACTGTCTACACCGTCTCACTGTCTCACCGTCTACACCGTCTCAGTGTCTACACCGTCTCACCGTCTCACCGTCTACACCGTCTCACCGTCTCACCGTCTCACCGTCTCACTGTCTACACCGTCTCACCGTCTACACCGTCTCACCGTCTACACCGTCTACACCGTCTCACCGTCTACACCGTCTCACCGTCTACACCGTCTCACTGTCTACACCGTCTCACTGTCTACACCGTCTCACCGTCTCACCGTCTCACCGTCTCACTGTCTACACCGTCTCACCGTCTCACCGTCTCACTGTCTACACCGTCTCACTGTCTACACCGTCTCACTGTCTCCCTGTCTACACCGTCTCACTGTCTACACCGTCTCACCGCCTCACTGTCTCACCGTCTACACCGTCTCACTGTCTACACCGTCTACACCGCTCTCACTGTCTACACCGTCTCACTGTCTCACTGTCTCACCGTCTCACCGCTCCGTCTACACCGCCTCACTGTCTACACTGCTCACCGCTCTCACCGTCTACACCGCCTCACTGTCTACACCGTCTCACTGTCTACACCGTCTCACCGCCTACACCGTCTCACCGTCTACACCGTCTACACCGTCTCACCGTCTCACCGTCTACACCGTCTCACTGTCTACACCGTCTCACTGTCTCACTGTCTACACCGTCTCACTGTCTACACCGTCTCACCGTCTCACCGTCTCACCGTCTCACTGTCTACACCTTCTCACTGTCTCACCGTCTACACCGTCTCACTGTCTACACCGTCTCACCGTCTCACCGTCTACACCGTCTCACTGTCTCACACCGCTCTCACCGCTCTCACCGTCTCACCGTCTACACCGCCTCACTGTCTACACCGCTCTCACTGTCTCACCGTCTACACCGTCTCACTGTCTACACCGTCTCACCGTCTCACCGCTCTACACCGCCTCACCGTCTCACCGTCTCACCGCTCACTGTCTACACCGCCTCACCGTCTACACCGCTCTTCACCGTCTACACCGCCTCACCGTCTACACCGCTCACACCGTCTCACCGCTTCACACCGTCTCACCGTCTTCACCGTCTACACCGTCTCACTGTCTCACTGTCTACACCGTCTCACCGTCAATACTGTCTCACTGTCACACCAGCCTCACCGCCTGCCACCTGCCTCACCGTCTCACTGTCCACTTGCCCCGCAGACTGCCTCACCATTCTCACCGCTTCACTGTCTACACCACACTGCCTACACCGTCTCACTGACTCATCTGCTCTCACTGTCTACACCGTCTCACCGTCTCACCGTCTCACTGTCTACACCGTCTCACCGTCTCACCGCCTACACTGCCTCACTGACTACACTGCCTCACTGTCTACACCGCCTCACCGCTCTCACTGTCTCACTGTCTACACCGCTCACCGCCTCACCGCCTTCACCGTTCAGCACTGTCTACACCGCCTCAGTGTCTACACCGTCACACCGCCTCACCGCTCTACACCGCTTCAATCCTGCCTACACCGTCTCACCGCCACACTGTCTCACCGCCTACACCGTCTCACCGTCACACCGTCTCACTGTCTACACCGTCTCACCGTCTCACTGTCTACACCGCCTCACCGTCTCACCGTCTACACCGTCTCTCACTGTCTACACCGTCTACACTGTCTCACTGTCTACACCGTCTCACCGCCTACACCGTCTCACTGTCTCACTGCTCCAAGCACCGTCTCACCGTCTACACCGTCTCACTGTCTACACCGTCTCACCGTCTACACCGTCTCACCGTCTCACTGTCTCACTGTCTACACCGTCTCACCGTCTCACCATCTCACTGTCTACACCGTCTCACTGTCTACACCGTCTCACCGTCTACACCGTCTCACTGACTACACCGTCTCACTGTCTACACCGTCTCACCGTCTCACCGTCTCACTGTCTACACCGTCTCACCATCTCACCGTCTACACCGTCTCACTGACTACACAGTCTCACTGTCTACACCGTCTCACCGTCTCACTGTCTACACCGTATCACCGTCTCACCGTCTACACCGTCTCACTGACTACACCGTTTCACTGTCTACACCGTCTCACCGTCTCACCGTCTACACCGTCTCACCGTCTCACCGTCTACACCGTCTCACTGACTACACCGTCTCACTGTCTACACCGTCTCACCGTCTCACTGTCTCACTGTCTCACTGTCTACACCGTCTCACCGTCTCACCGTCTCACTGTCTACACCGTCTCACCGTCTCACCGTCTACACCGTCTCACCGTCTACACCATCTCACCGCCTACACCGTCTCACCGTTCTACACCGCCTCAGTGTCTACACGCCCCCACCGTCTCACCGCTCTCACCGTCTACACCGTCTGGCCACCGCCTCACCGTCTCACCGTCTCACTGTCTCACTGTCTACAGTTCACCGTCACACCGTCTCACCGTTCTACACCGTCTCACCGTTTACACCGGCTTACACCGGCCTCACCGTCTACACCGCCTCACCGCCTACACCGTCTCACTGTCTACACCGTCTCACTGTCTCACTGCCTACACCGCCTCACCGTCTCACCGCCTCACCGTCTCACTGTCTACACCGCCTCACTGCTCTACACCGTCTCACTGTCTCACTGTCTACACCGTCTCACTGTCTACACCGCCTCACTGTCTACACCGCCTACACCGTCTCACTGTCTACACCGCCTCACCGCTCTACACCGTCTCACTGTCTCACTGTCTACACCTCGCCACCGTTTGCCACCGTCTCACCGCCTCACCGCCTCACCGTCTCACCGCCTACACCGCCTCACTGTCTACACCGCCTCACCGTCTCACTGTCTACACCGCCTCACCGTCTCACCGTCTCACTGTCTACACCGTCTCACTGTCTACACCGCCTACACCGTCTCACTGTCTACACCGCTCACCGTCTCACTGTCTCACTGTCTACACCGCCTCACCGTCTACACCCTCACTGTCTCACTGTCTGCACTGTCTACACCCGTCTCACCGTCTCACCGTCTCACTGTCTACACCGCCTCACCGTCTACACCGGCCTCACTGACTACACCGTCTCACTGTCACACCGCCTCACCGTCTCACCGTCTCACTGTCTACACCGCTCACCGCCTCACCGTCTCACACTGTCTCACTGACTACACCGGCCTCACTGTCTGCACCGTCTCACCGTCTCACTGTCTCACTGTCTACACCGTCTCACCGTCTCACCGCCTTCACTGGGGTTACACCGGCCTCACTGTCTACACCGCCACACCTTCTCACCGTCTACACTGCCTAACCGTTCACACCGCCCAACCGCTTCTACACCGCCTCACCGTTCACACTGTCTCACCGCCTACACCGCCTCCCCACCGCCTACACCGTCTCACTGTCTACACCGCCTCACTGTCTACACCGCCTCACCGCCTCACCGTTTACACACGCCTACACCGCCTCACTGTCTACACCGCCTCACTGTCTACACCGCCTCACTGTCTACACCGCCTCACCGCCTACACCGCCTCACTGTCTACACCGCCTACACCGCTCCTCACCGTCTACACCGCTCACCGCCTACACCGTCTCACCGTCTCACCATCTACACCGCTCACCGTCTCACTGTCTACACCGTCTCACTGTCTAAACCGCCTCACTGTCTCCCTGTCTACACCGTCTCACCGTCTCACTGTGTACACCGTCTCACCGCTCCTCACCGCCTACACCGCGCTACACCGGCACACTGTCTACACCGCTCACCGTCTCACTGTCTACACCGTCTCACTGTCTCACTGTCTCACCGTCTCACCGTCTCACCGTCTCACTGTCTACACCGTCTCACCGTCTACACCGTCTCACCGTCTACACCGTCTCACCGTCTACACCGTCTACACCGTCTCACCGTCTCACCGTCTACACCGTCTCACCGTCTACACCTTTCACCGCTCTCACCGCTTCTACACCGTCTTCACTGTCTACACCGCCTCACCGGCTCACCGTCTACACCGCTCACCGCTTCACCGCTCTCACCGCCTCACCGTCTCACCGTCTCACCGTCTACACCGTCTCACTGTCTACACCGCCTCACTGTCTCACCGTCTACACCGCCTTCAGTGTCTACACCGTCTTCACCGCTCACCGTTCACACCGCCTCACCGCCTTCACCGCTCTCACCGCTCTCACTGTTCACCGCCTCACCGCCTACACCGTCTCACCGCTTCACACTGTCTACACCGCCTTCACCGCTTCACCGCCTCACCGCCTACACCGCCTCACTGTCTACACCGTCTCACTGTCTACACCGCTCACCGTCTCACCGCCTCACCGCCTCACTGTTCACACCGCTCTCACCGCCTCACCGCCTCACTGTCTACACCGCCTCACTGTCTACACCGTCTCACTGTCTCCCTGTCTACACCGTCTCACTGTCTACACCGTCTCACCGTCTCACTGTCTCACCGTCTACACCGTCTCACTGTCTACACCGTCTACACCGTCTCACTGTCTACACCGTCTCACTGCCTCACTGTCTCACCGTCTCAACGTCTCACCGTCTACACCGTCTCACTGTCTACACCGTCTCACCGTCTCACCGTCTACACCGTCTCACTGTCTACACCGTCTCACTGTCTACACCGTCTCACCGCCTACACCGTCTCACCGTCTACACCGCCACAACCGCCTCACCGCCGTCTCACCGTCTACACCGCCTCACTGTCTACACCGTCTCACTGTCTCACTGTCACACCGTCTCACTGTCTACACCGTCTCACCGTCTCACTGTCTCACCGTCTCACTGTCACACCTTCTCACTGTCTCACCGTCTACACTGTCTCACCACCCCGTCACTGTCTCACCGTCTCACCGCCTCACACCGCCTCACTGTCTCACCGCTCACCGCCTCACCGTCTCACCGCTCACACCGTCTCACTGTCTACACCGTCTCACTGTCTCACCGTCTACACCTTCTCAGTGTCTACACTGTCTCACCGTCTCACCGCTTCACGTCTCACCGCCTACACCGTCTCACTGTCTTACACCGTCTACACCGTCTCACCGTCTCACCGTCTACACCCCGTCTCACTGTCTCACTGTCTACACCGTCTCACCGTCTACACTGTCTCACTGTCTATCTCCGTCTCACTGTCTACACCGTCTCACCGTCTCACTGTCTCACTGTCTACACCGTCACCGTCTCACTGTCTACACCGTCTCACCGCTTCTACACCGTCTCACTGACTACACCGTCTCACCGTCTCACCGCCTCACCGCCTCACCGCCTCACCGTCTACACCGCCTCACCGCCTCACCGCCTCACCGTCTCACTGACTACACCGCCTCACCGTCTACACCGGGTTTCACCGCCTCACTGTCTCACTGTCTACACCGTCTCACTGTCTCACCGTCTCACCGCCTAACCGTCTACACCGCTCAGTGTCTACACCGTCACACCGTCTCACCGTCTACACCGCGTCTAACCGTCTACACCGCCTCACCGTCTACACCTTCTCACCGTCACACCGTCTCACCTGCCTACACCGTCTCACTGTCTACACCGTCTCACCGTCTCACTGTCTACACCTCTCACCGTCTCACTGTCTACACCGTCTCACTGTCTACACCGTCTACACCGTCTCACTCTCACACCGCCTCACCGTCTACACCGTCTCACTGTCTACCGTCTCCACCGTCTCACCGTCTACACCGTCTCACTGTTTACACCGTCTCACCGTCTCACCGTCTCACCGTCTCACTGTCTACACCGTCTCACCGTCTCACTGTCTACACCGTCTCACTGTCTACACCGTCTCACTGTCTCCCTGTCTACACTCACTGTCTACACCGCTCACCGCTCACTGTCTCACCGCCTACACCGTCTCACTGTCTACACCGCTTACACCGCCTCACTGTCTACACGTCTCACTGCCTCACTGTCTCACCGTCTCAACGCTCACCGTCTACACCGTCTCCAGTGTCTACACCCGTCTCACCGTCTCACCGCCTACACCGTCTCACTCCTACACCGCTCTCACTGTCTACACCGTCTCACCGCCACACCGGCCTCACCGCCTACACCGCCTACACCGCCTCACCGTCTCACCGTCTACACCGTCTCACTGTCTACACCGTCTCACTGTCTCACTGTCTACACCGCCTCACTGTCTACACCGCTCACCGCCTCACCGTCTCACCGCCTCACTGTCTACACCTTCACTGTCTCACCGCTTCACACCGTCTCACTGTCTACACCGTCTCACCGTCTCACCGTCTACACCGTCTCACTGTCTCACCGTCTCACCGTCTCACCGTCTCACCGTCTACACCGTCTCACTGTCTACACCGTCTCACTGTCTCACCGTCTACACCGTCTCAGTGTCTACACTGTCTCACCGTCTCACCGTCTACACCGTCTCACCGTCTCACCGTCTCACCGTCTCACTGTCTACACCGTCTCACCGTCTCACCGTCTACACCGTCTCACTGTCTCACTGTCTACACCGTCTCACCGTCTACACTGTCTCACTGTCTACACCGTCTCACCGTCTACACCGTCTCACCGTCTCACTGTCTCACTGTCTACACCGTCTCACCGTCTCACCGTCTCACTGTCTACACCGTCTCACCGTCTACACCGTCTCACTGACTACACCGTCTCACTGTCTACACCGTCTCACCGTCTCACCGTCTCACTGTCTACACCGTCTCACCGTCTCACCGTCTACACCGTCTCACTGACTACACCGTCTCACTGTCTACACCGTCTGCACCGTCTCACTGTCTCACTGTCTACACCGGTCTCACCGTCTCACCGGGCCTCACCGCCTCACTGTCTACACCGCTCAGTGTCTACACCACCGTCTCACCGTCCACACCGCCTCACTGTCTACACCGCTCACCGTCTACACTGTCTCACCGCCTACACCGTCTCACCGCTTCACACCGCCTCACTGTCTACACCGCTCTCACCGTCTCACTGTCTACACCGCCTCACCGTCTCACCGTCTACACCGTCTCACTGTCTACACCGCCTACACCGCCTCACTGTCTACACCGTCTCACCGTCTACACCGCTCACTGTCTCACTGTCTACACCGTGCCTCACCGCTTCACACCGTCTCACTGTTTACACCGTCTCACCGCCTACACCGTCTCACCGCTCCTCACTGTCTCACACTACACCGGCCTCACCGTCTCACCATCTCACTGTCTACACCGTCTCACTGTCTACACCGTCTCACCGTCTACACCGGCCTCACTGACTACACCGTCTCACTGTCTACACCGTCTCACCGTCTCACCGTCTCACTGTCTACACCGTCTCACCGTCTCACCGTCTACACCGTCTCACTGACTACACAGTCTCACTGTCTACACCGTCTCACCGTCTCACTGTCTACACCGTATCACCGTCTCACCGTCTACACCGTCTCACTGACTACACCGTTTCACTGTCTACACCGTCTCACCGTCTCACCGTCTACACCGTCTCACCGTCTCCGTCTACACCGTCTCACTGACTACACCGTCTCACTGTCTACACCGTCTCACCGTCTCACTGTCTCACTGTCTCACTGTCTACACCGCCTCACTGCCTCACCGCCTCACTGTCTACACCGTCTCACCGTCTCACCGCTTCTACACCGTCTCACCGTCTCACCATTCACCGTCTCACCGTCTCACCGCTTCACACCGCCTCAGTGTCTACACCGTCTCCGTCTCACCGTTTCACCGCTCTACACCGTCTACACCGTCTCACCGCCTCACCGTCTCACCGTCTCACTGTCTACACAGTCTCACCGCCTACACCGCCTCACCGTCTACACCGTCACCGTCTCACCGTCTACACCGTCTCACCGTCTCACCGTCTCACTGTCTACATCGTCTCACTGTCTACACCGTCTCACCGTCTACACCGTCTCACCGTCTACACCGTCTCACTGTCTACACCGTCTACACCGTCTCACCGTCTACACCGTCTCACACCGTCTCACCGTCTACACCGTCTCACTGTCTACACCGTCTACACCGCTTCACCGTCTACACCGTCTCACCATCTACACCGCTCTCACCGTCTCACCGTCTCACCATCTCGCTGTCTACACCGTCTCACTGTCTACACCGTCACACCGTCTCACCGTCTACACCGTCTAACCGTCTACACCGTCTCACCGTCTACACCGTCTCACCGTCTACACTGTCTCACTGTCTACACCGTCTACACCGTCTCACTGTCTACACCGTCTCACTGTCTACACCGTCTCACCGTCTCACCGTCTCACTGTCTACACCGTCTCACTGTCTACACCGTCTACACCGTCTCACTGTCTACACCGTCTCACCGTCTACACCGTCTCACTGTCTCACTGTCTACACCGTCTCACCGTCTACACCGTCTCACCGTCTACACCGTCTCACCGTCTACACCGTCTCACCGTCTCACTGTCTCACTGTCTACACCGTCTCACCGTCTCACCGTCTCACTGTCTACACCGTCTCACCGTCTACACCGTCTCACTGACTACACCGTCTCACTGTCTACACCGTCTCACCGTCTCACCGTCTCACTGTCTACACCGTCTCACCGTCTCACCGTCTACACCGTCTCACTGACTACACCGTCTCACTGTCTACACCGTCTCACCGTCTCACTGTCTCACTGTCTACACCGTCTCACCGTCTCACTGTCTACACCGTCTCACCGTCTCACCGTCTACACCGTCTCACTGACTACACCGTCTCACTGTCTACACCGTCTCACCGTCTCACCGTCTCACTGTCTACACCGTCTCACCGTCTCACCGTCTACACCGTCTCACTGACTACACCGTCTCACTGTCTACACCGTCTCACCGTCTCACCGTCTACACCGTCTCACCGTCTCACCTTCTCACCGTCTCACCGTCTACACCGTCTCACCGTCTACACCGTCTCACCGTCTACACCGTCTCACCGTCTAACCGTCTACACCGTCTCACTGTCTCACTGTCTCAGTGTTTAGAAAACTCTGACATTATTACACATTAATGTTTATCTCGATACTCTCAATGATTCTGGATCACCACAGATGTCATACATCTCTGTCCTGTTGGCTTAGAATATGTCCTAAATACTTAACGTAAGTCTACCATTATTAAACTTATTCTTGCTAACTTTATAACCTTATTCAACAACAACATATAATAATACTATTGTATAAAATTCACAGTCTTGTTGTGTTAAATGTCTTCCACTGCATACAACAACAGCTGACTACCTAATGGAAAATAAAACGTAGCTAGTTAATTTATAGAAATAAAACAACAGCTGACTACCTAATGGAAAATAAAACGTAGCTAGTTAATTTATAGAAATAATGCTACGGGTCAAACGATGAAATAACGTTTCAAATTAAATAATCAGATGAAAATCACTACTCTGAAAATCTCCACAAAGGAAAATGATTTTACTCTTTGGGACATAGGAAAATAGACTTAAGGAAGCCTCCCTTAGTCAAAGGCTACGCCCCTTCTTCTGCTCATTGGTTCAAATTACAAATATGTCAAAGGCTACGCCTCCTTCTTTCTGCTCATTGGTTCAAATTACAAATATGTCAAAGAACTATAAACTCCATCTTAATGATCAATTACACAAATGACCTTCAATTCATTATCTAAATGGCCTTCAATTCATTATCTAAATGGCCTTCAATTCATTATCTAAATGGCCTTCAATTCATTATCTAAATGGCCTTCAATTCATTATCTAAATGACCTTCAATTCATTATCTAAATGACCTTCAATTCATTATCTAAATGACCTTCAATTCATTATCTAAATGGCCTTCAATTCATTATCTAAATGGCCTTCAATTCATTATCTAAATGGCCTTCAATTCATTATCTAAATGGCCTTCAATTCATTATCTAAATGGCCTTCAATTCATTATCTAAATGGCCTTCAATTCATTATCTAAATGGCCTTCAATTCATTATCTAAATGACCTTCAATTCATTATCTAAATGGCCTTCAATTCATTATCTAAATGACCTTCAATTCATTATCTAAATTACCTTCAATTCATTATCTAAATTACCTTCAATTCATTATCTAAATGACCTTCAATTCATTATCTAAATGGCCTTCAATTCATTATCTAAATGGCCTTCAATTCATTATCTAAATGGCCTTCAATTCATTATCTAAATGGCCTTCAATTCATTATCTAAATGGCCTTCAATTCATTATCTAAATGGCCTTCAATTCATTATCTAAATGGCCTTCAATTCATTATCTAAATGGCCTTCAATTCATTATCTAAATGGCCTTCCCACGAGGCTGATCAGACCACAAAGGAAAGCCATGATAGAGGTCAAAAGTCAAACCACCCCTTTAAAGAAGTGTTTCTTACTATATTAGACAAATTAAAGAAAAACCGTCAAACATGTTCTACTTGTTGTATGCCGGGTTCCCAGATCATTCCCCTATCAAAATAATTCACGTTTTTAATTAAAACTCAACAAAATAAAACTTCTAAAATGTCATATGTGTGTGTGTACCCCTTTTAAGATATCGTAGCTCTAGGAAACATTCCAAAGAGAGACAATGAAACGTTCCTTTTCCTCCCCAAACAACAACACAACCACTTGGTTAGCATTCATTATCCTACACCGATTCAGAAACCAAACGTTGATTACAAACAAAACCAAATAATAATGATAATTCCATTGTTCTCCTCCAATCATTAGTTTTAAACTCTCAATGGACATATATGTACTTTATTGAACATGCTACTCCTTGATGACTGTACTTCAAATCTATGGAACTTCCTAATGAACATATTACTTGGACTAATATGTCCCAAGCTTTACAACATTAAAACCCATTCAGTCTGTCTACAAACAGGCTCTCAAAGTGCTTGATAGGAAGCCCCATAGACATCATCACTGTTACATCCTCAGAAAGCATGAGCTCCTGAGTTGGGGAAATCTTATGAAACACACTGACGCATGTCTTGTATTCAAGATCCTAAATGTCCTGGCTCCTCCCCTTCCTCTCAGTACTTTGTTGAACAGAAAACCCTAACTTTATGGCAGGAGAGCCACAAGGTCCCCAGGAGAGATGACTGCATAGTCCCCCGTATGAAAAGCACTCTTCAGTCAATCTGCTTTTGTTCTACGTAATGGAAACAGATTGTTGTTGAATACACAACTTCCTGTCAAATTCCCTGGTGTTAACTAAAATAACACCAAAAAACAAATAATCAGAAACTACCACCAATCAGATTCATCCAATCCCTTACAAAGCCAAACATTTTTTTATTTCTAACTTTTGTTTAACTAGGCAAGCCGTTTACACTAAATTTTATTAATGACAGCCTAGATTCACTCCATCTGCATTAGAATACCTATCTGCATTAGAATACCTATCTGCATTGGCTGATCTACCCATCTGCATTAATGCTCCATCTGCATTAGAATACCTATCTGCATTAATACCTATCTGCATTAGAATCCCTATCTGCATTAGATTTAGGTAACGGTCTCTTCTGTGACCCAGTTATTTAAACACGACTCCTATTGTCAATACGTTATTCCAGCAGACCATTTTTAGGCAACAGACAACGTGTCACATCGAAACGCCTCGCTATTATGTTGAATGAATTAGTCTTTCAATTTAACCTAAAAACAAGTTATTAAAACATTCAGTTTGTATCTTCAACAAACACTAACGTAACGTATCTTTCAGGGCAAAACATATAAATAGTTCAATTACAATCAGAAACACAGATTCTAGTCATTTGCGAATAGGTTGAGGCTTAACCCAAGTCTCCCACGTTGTGTAGCCAAGCCAATAGAAATGTTGAAGATACTCGCAAATAACCCTATTTCTAAGTGTCTATAGTCATGCAAATCAGGCACATATTAATGCAGACAATTCCCAGAAAATAGCCCTAATTTAAACATCCAAGCATTTCTCCGGTGATAATTCTCATTACTCTCTCGTTGTCTCTGCTCTCTTTCTCTCCCGGGATCTCGCGCCGTCCTTTCCCCTTTATGTCTGCAGCTTCGGCAGCTGTGTCCCACTCCGTCACAATGTTTATAGGAGCCCTACACTCCCGGGTGAAAGGTCCTGTCTTATCGCAATTGAAACCCTTTCTCTCGTCTGATCCTGTCCATGTTTTCCCTTCTCTCTCAGGTCCCTTTCCCATAATTAAAGCCTCCTTTCTGCTCATCTCCAATTACCGCGACAGTTACTGTCAGGTACTGATCTCATTTACGTTCTTTCTTTTCTAACTCCGCTCTTTCTTCTCTTTTCCTTTCCTTTCTCAGAATTGAGGGAATCATTACTATTGTGACGTTTGATAAGTTATTAGGTCTCACACGCACATACTTTTCCCCCGCTGATATCCTTCTTGAAACGTTCTCTCTCTCTCTCTCTCTCTCTCTCTCTCTCTCTCTCTCTCTCTCTCTCTCTCTCTCTCTCTCTCTCTCTCTCTCTCTTCTCTCTACTGAACATCTTGCCTTCTTTTCCGGGGTTCAGACAGGCTCTTCTTCCTGCATGTTGGTCATTAGATTGACCTTTCATACTACAGACAGGCACTTCTTCCTGCATGTTGGGAATTAGATTGACCTTTCATACTACAGACAGGCTCTTCTTCCTGCATGTTGGGCATTAGATTGACCTTTCATACTACAGACAGGCTCTTCTTCCTGCATGTTGGGCATTAGATTGACCTTTCATACTACAGACAGGCTCTTCTTCCTGCATGTTGGGCATTAGATTGACCTTTCATACTACAGACAGGCTCTTCTTCCTGCATGTTGGGCATTAGATTGACCTTTCATACTACAGACAGGCTCTTCTTCCTGCATGTTGGGCATTAGATTGACCTTTCATACTACAGACAGGCTCTTCTTCCTGCATGTTGGGCATTAGATTGACCTTTCATACTATAGACAGGCACATCTTCCTGCATGTTGGGCATTAGATTGACCTTTCATACTACAGACAGGCTCTTCTTCCTGCATGTTGGGCATTAGATTGACCTTTCATACTACAGACAGGCTCTTCTTCCTGCATGTTGGGCATTAGATTGACCTTTCATACTACAGACAGGCTCTTCTTCCTGCATGTTGGGCATTAGATTGACCTTTCATACTACAGACAGGCTCTTCTTCCTGCATGTTGGGCATTAGATTGACCTTTCATACTACAGACAGGCTCTTCTTCCTGCATGTTGGGCATTAGATTGACCTTTCATACTACAGACAGGCTCTTCTTCCTGCATGTTGGACATGAGATTGACCGTTCATACTTCAGACAGGCTCTTCTTCCTGCATGTTGGGCATGAGATTGACCTTTCATACTTCAGACAGGCTCTTCTTCCTGCATGTTGGTCATTAGATTGACCTTTCATACTACAGACAGGCTCTTCTTCCTGCATGTTGGACATTAGATTGACCTTTCATACTTCAGACAGGCACATCTTCCTGCATGTTGGGCATTAGATTGACCTTTCATACCCGGTTAATTCCGGGACCTCCTTTGAGGATTTACTACCCATCTTATTCAATTACCTTTCATTGTTATTCTGCTTTTTCTCAAGATCTATGTGTATGTGCTATTAATCTGTGTGTGTGTGTGCTTTCTACCGTTATTATCCTTAACCTATGTTGATAAATACCTCCCGTTAATCTCCCCTAGAATTTTAGAATAATTATTTATATGAATCCTGATATATTATTTAGGTCTCACACGTATACAACTACAAGTTCTACTTGTT
>NW_027012047.1:0-21013 GCF_036934945.1 Oncorhynchus masou masou
TCCTGCTGTTTCTCTCTTCTTACAGCTGAGCGCAGGTGGTTGCAATCTCCGCCTGTCCTGCAGCTATAAGTATACATTGAGCAATGCCTATATAGCCTGAGACCAGGGGAATACATGTGGTTTACATTTCAGAAAGCACATACAATGATGGAAATGCTTATTCCCACAGTACACGCCTGCAGGCACAGCTCCCCTGTCCACAGTACACAACACAGATCCCCTGTCCATAGTACACAACAGCTCCCTTGTCCACAGCACACAACAGCCCCCCTGTCCACAGCACACAACAGCTCCCTGTCCACAGCACACAACAGCTCCCCTGTCCACAGCACACAACAACTCCGCTGTCCACAGCACACAACAGCTCCCCTGTCCACAGTACACAACACAGCTCCACTGTACACAGCACACAACAGCTCCCCTGTCCACAGTACACAAAACAGCTCCACTGTCCACAGTACACAACACAACTCCCCTGTTCACAGCACACGACACAGCTCCCCTGTTCACAGCACATGACACAGCTCCCCTGTCCACAGCACACAACACAGCTCCCCTGTCCACAGCACACAACACAGCTCCCCTGTCCACAGTACACAACACATCTCCCCTGTCCACAATACACAACACATCTCCCCTGTCCACAGTACACGACACAGCTCCCCTGTCCACAATACACAACACATCTCCCCTGTCCACAGTACACGACACAGCTCCCTGTCCACAATACACAACACATCTCCCCTGTCCACAGTACACAACACATATCCCCTGTCCACAGTACACGACACAGCTCCCCTGTCCACAATACACAACACATCTCCCTGTCCACAGTACACAACACATATCCCCTGTCCACAGTACACAACACAGCTCCCCTCCACAATACACAACACAGCTCCCCTGTCCACAGTACACAACACAGCTCCCCTGTCCACAGTACACGACACATCTCCCCTGTCCACAGTACACAACACATCTCCCCTGTCCACAATACACAACACATCTTCCTGTCCACAATACACAACACATCTCCCCTGTCCACAGTACACAACACATCTCCCTGTCCACAATACACAACACATCTCCCTGTCCACAATACACAACACAGCTCCCCTGTCCACAGTACACAACACATCTCCCCTGACCACAGTACACAACACATCTCCCCTGTCCACAGTACACAACACATTACATTTACATTACATTTAAGTCATTTAGCAGACGCTCTTATCCAGAGCGACTTACAAATTGGTGAATTCACCTTCTGACATCCAGTGGAACAGCCACTTTACAATAGTGCATCTAAATCATTAAGGGGGTGAGAAGGATTACTTATCCTATCCTAGGTATTCCTTGAAGAGGTGGGGTGTCAGGTGTCTGCGGAAGGTGGTGATTGACTCCGCTGTCCTGGCGTCGTGAGGGAGTTTGTTCCACCATTGGGGGGCCAGAGCAGCGAACAGTTTTGACTGGGCTGAGCGGGAACTGTACTTCCTCAATGGTAGGGAGGCGAGCAGGCCAGAGGTGGATGAACGCAGTGCCCTTGCTTGGGTGTAGGGCCTGATCAGAGCCTGGAGGTACTGCGGTGCCGTTCCCCTCACAGCTCCGTAGGCAAGCACCATGGTCTTGTAGCGGATGCGAGCTTCAACTGGAAGCCAGTGGAGAGAGCGGAGGAGCGGGGTGACGTGAGAGAACTTGGGAAGGTTGAACACCAGACGGGCTGCGGCGTTCTGGATGAGTTGTAGGGGTTTAATGGCACAGGCAGGGAGCCCAGCCAACAGCGAGTTGCAGTAATCCAGACGGGAGATGACAAGTGCCTGGATTCAGGACCTGCGCCGCTTCCTGTGTGAGGCAGGGTCGTACTCTGCGGATGTTGTAGAGCATGAACCTACAGGAACGGGCCACCGCCATGATGTTGGTTGAGAACGACAGGGTGTTGTCCAGGATCACGCCAAGGTTCTTAGCGCTCTGGGAGGAGGACACAATGGAGTTGTCAACCGTGATGGCGAGATCATGGAACGGGCAGTCCTTCCCCGGGAGGAAGAGCAGCTCCGTCTTGCCGAGGTTCAGCTTGAGGTGGTGATCCGTCATCCACACTGATATGTCTGCCAGACATGCAGAGATGCGATTCGCCACCTGGTCATCAGAAGGGGGAAAGGAGAAGATTAATTGTGTGTCGTCTGCATAGCAATGATAGGAGAGACCATGTGAGGTTATGACAGAGCCAAGTGACTTGGTGTATAGCGAGAATAGGAGAGGGCCTAGAACAGAGCCCTGGGGGACACCAGTGGTGAGAGCGCGTGGCGAGGAGACAGATTCTCGCCACGCCACCTGGTAGGAGCGACCTGTCAGGTAGGATGCAATCCAAGCGTGGGCCGCGCGGGAGATGCCCAACTCGGAGAGGGTGGAGAGGAGGATCTGATGGTTCACAGTATCGAAGGCAGCCGATAGGTCTAGAAGGATGAGAGCAGAGGAGAGAGAGTTAGCTTTAGCAGTGCGGAGCGCCTCCGTGATACAGAGAAGAGCAGTCTCAGTTGAATGACTAGTCTTGAAACCTGACTGATTTGGATCAAGAAGGTCATTCTGAGAGAGATAGCGGGAGAGCTGGCCAAGGACGGCACGTTCAAGAGTTTTGGAGAGAAAAGAAAGAAGGGATACTGGTCTGTAGTTGTTGACATCGGAGGGATCGAGTGTAGGTTTTTTCAGAAGGGGTGCAACTCTCGCTCTCTTGAAGACGGAAGGGACGTAGCCAGCGGTCAGGGATGAGTTGATGAGCGAGGTGAGGTAAGGAGAAGGTCTCCGGAAATGGTCTGGAGAAGAGAGGAGGGGATAGGGTCAAGCGGGCAGGTTGTTGGGCGGCCGGTCGTCACAAGAAGCGAGATTTCATCTGGAGAGAGAGGGAGAAAGAGGTCAGAGCACAGGGTAGGGCAGTGTGAGCAGAGCCAGCGGTGTCGTTTGACTTAGCAAACGAGGATCGGATGTCGTCGACCTTCTTTTCAAAATGGTTGACGAAGTCATCTGCAGAGAGGGAGGAGGGGGGGAGGAGGATTCAGGAGGGAGGAGAAAGTGGCAAAGAGCTTCCTAGGGTTAGAGGCAGATGCTTGGAATTTAGAGTGGTAGAAAGTGGCTTTAGCAGCAGAGACAGAGGAGGAAAATGTAGAGAGGAGGGAGTGAAAGGATGCCAGGTCCGCAGGGAGGCGAGTTTTCCTCCATTTCCGCTCGGCTGCCCGGAGCTCTGTCTGTGAGCTCGCAATGAGTCATCGAGCCTGTCCACAATACACAACACATCTCCCTGTCCACAGTACACAACACATCTCCCCTGTCCACAGTACACAACACAGCTCCCCCGTCCACAGCACACAACGCTTCTCCCCTGTCCACAATACACAACACATCTCCCCTGTCCACAGTACACAACACATCTCCCCTGTCCACAGTACACAACACAGCTCCCCTGTCCACAGTACACAACACATCTCCCCTGTCCACAGTACACAACACATCTCCCTGTCCACAGTACACAACACAGCTCCCCTGTCCACAGTACACAACACAGCTCCACTGTCCACAGTACACAACACATCTCCCCTGTCCACAATACACAACACATCTCCCCTGTCCACAGTACACAACACATCTCCCCTGTCCACAGTACACAACACAGCTCCCCTGTCCACAGTACACAACACATCTCCCCTGTCCACAGTACACAACACAGCTCCCCTGTCCACAGTACACAACACATCACCCCTGTCCACAATACACAACACAGCTCCCCTGTCCACAGTACACAACACAGCTCCCCTGTCCACAATACACAACACAGCTCCCCTGTCCACAGTACACAACACATCTCCCCTGTCCACAGTACACAACACAGTACACAACACAGCTCCCTGTCCACAATACACAACACAGCTCCCCTGTCCACAGTACACAACACATCTCCCCTGTCCACAGTACACAACACATCTCCCCTGTCCACAATACACAACACAGCTCCCCTGTCCACAGTACACAACACAGCTCCCCTGTCCACAGTACACAACACATCTCCCCTGTCCACAGTACACAACACATCTCCCTGTCCACAGTACACAACACATCTCCCCTGTCCACAGTACACAACACAGCTCCCCTGTCCACAGTACACAACACATCTCCCCTGTCCACAGTACACAACACATCTCCCCTGTCCACAGTACACAACACAGCTCCCTGTCCACAGTACACAACACAGCTCCCCTGTCCACAGCACACAACACATCTCCCCTGTCCACAGTACACAACACATCTCCCCTGTCCACAGTACACAACACAGCTCCCCTGTCCACAGTACACAACACAGCTCCCCTGTCCACAGTACACAACACATCTCCCTGTCCACAGTACACAACACATCTCCCCTGTCCACAGTACACAACACAGCTCCCCTGTCCACAGTACACAACACAGCTCCCCTGTCCACAGTACACAACACATCTCCCCTGTCCACAGTACACAACACATCTCCCCTGTCCACAGTACACAACACATCTCCCCTGTCCACAGTACACAACACAGCTCCCTGTCCACAGTACACAACACATCTCCCCTGTCCACAGTACACAACACATCTCCCCTGTCCACAATACACAACACATCTCCCCTGTCCACAGTACACAACACAGCTCCCCTGTCCACAGTACACAACACATCTCCCCTGTCCACAGTACACAACACAGCTCCCCTGTCCACAGTACACAACACAGCTCCCCTGTCCACAGTACACAACACAGCTCCCCTGTCCACAGTACACAACACATCTCCCTGTCCACAGTACACAACACAGTACACACACTCCCCTGTCCACAATACACAACACAGCTCCCCTGTCCACAGTACACAACACATCTCCCTGTCCACAGTACACAACACATCTACCCTGTCCACAATACACAACACATCTCCCCTGTCCACAGTACACAACACAGCTCCCCTGTCCACAGTACACAACACATCTCCCCTGTCCACAATACACAACACATCTCCCTGTCCACAGTACACAACACATCTCCCCTGTCCACAGTACACAACACAGCTCCCCCGTCCACAGTACACAACACATCTCCCCTGTCCACAGTACACAACACATCTCCCCTGTCCACAGTACACAACACAGCTCCCCTGTCCACAGTACACAACACAGCTCCCCTGTCCACAGTACACAACACATCTCCCCTGTCCACAGTACACAACACATCTCCCTGTCCACAATACACAACACAGCTCCCCTGTCCACAGTACACAACACAGCTCCCCTGTCCACAGTACACAACACATCTCCCCTGTCCACAGTACACAACACATCTCCCCTGTCCACAGTACACAACACATCTCCCCTGTCCACAGTACACAACACAGCTCCCCTGTCCACAGTACACAACACAGCTCCCCTGTCCACAGTACACAACACATCTCCCCTGTCCACAGTACACAACACAGCTCCCCTGTCCACAGTACACAACACATCTCCCTGTCCACAATACACAACACAGCTCCCCTGTCCACAGTACACAACACAGCTCCCCTGTCCACAGTACACAACACAGCTCCCCTGTCCACAGTACACAACACATCTCCCCTGTCCACAGTACACAACACAGCTCCCCTGTCCACAGTACACAACACATCTCCCCTGTCCACAGTACACAACACATCTCCCCTGTCCACAGTACACAACACATCTCCCTGTCCACAGTACACAACACAGCTCCCTGTCCACAGTACACAACACAGCTCCCCTGTCCACAGTACACAACACAGCTCCCCTGTCCACAGTACACAACACATCACCCCTGTCCACAATACACAACACAGCTCCCCTGTCCACAGTACACAACACAGATCCCCTGTCCACAGTACACAACACATCTCCCCTGTCCACAGTACACAACACATCTCCCCTGTCCACAGTACACAACACAGCTCCCCTGTCCACAGTACACAACACAGCTCCCTGTCCACAGTACACAACACATCTCCCCTGTCCACAGTACACAACACATCTCCCCTGTCCACAGTACACAACACATCTCCCTGTCCACAGTACACAACACAGCTCTCCTGTCCACAGTACACAACACAGCTCCCCTGTCCACAGTACACAACACATCTCCCCTGTCCACAGTACACAACACATCTCCCCTGTCCACAGTACACAACACATCTCCCCTGTCCACAGTACACAACACATCTCCCCTGTCCACAATACACAACACAGCTCCCCTGTCCACAGTACACAACACATCTCCCCTGTCCACAGTACACAACACAGCTCCCCTGTCCACAGTACACAACACATCTCCCCTGTCCACAGTACACAACACATCTCCCCTGTCCACAATACACAACACATCTCCCTGTCCACAGTACACAACACATCTCCCCTGTCCACAGTACACAACACAGCTCCCCTGTCCACAGTACACAACACATCTCCCCTGTCCACAGTACACAACACATCTCCCCTGTCCACAGTACACAACACAGCTCCCCTGTCCACAGTACACAACACAGCTCCCCTGTCCACAGTACACAACACATCTCCCCTGTCCACAGTACACAACACATCTCCCCTGTCCACAGTACACAACACAGCTCCCCTGTCCACAGTACACAACACAGCTCCCCTGTCCACAGTACACAACACATCTCCCCTGTCCACAGTACACAACACATCTCCCCTGTCCACAGTACACAACACAGCTCCCCTGTCCACAGTACACAACACAGCTCCCCTGTCCACAGTACACAACACATCTCCCCTGTCCACAGTACACAACACATCTCCCCTGTCCACAGTACACAACACATCTCCCCTGTCCACAGTACACAACACAGCTCTCCTGTCCACAGTACACAACACAGCTCCCCTGTCCACAGTACCCAACACATCTCCCCTGTCCACAGTACACAACACATCTCCCCTGTCCACAGTACACAACACATCTCCCCTGTCCACAATACACAACACAGCTCCCCTGTCCACAGTACACAACACAGCTCCCCTGTCCACAGTACACAACACAGCTCCCCTGTCCACAGTACACAACACATCTCCCCTGTCCACAGTACACAACACATCTCCCCTGTCCACAGTACACAACACATCTCCCCTGTCCACAGTACACAACACAGCTCCCTGTCCACAGTACACAACACATCTCCCCTGTCCACAGTACACAACACATCTCCCCTGTCCACAGTACACAACACATCTCCCCTGTCCACAGTACACAACACATCTCCCCTGTCCACAATACACAACACATCTCCCCTGTCCACAGTACACAACACAGTACACAACACAGCTCCCCTGTCCACAATACACAACACATCTCCCCTGTCCACAGTACACAACACATCTCCCCTGTCCACAGTACACAACACATCTCCCCTGTCCACAGTACACAACACATCTCCCCTGTCCACAGTACACAACACAGCTCCCCTGTCCACAGTACACAACACAGCTCCCCTGTCCACAGTACACAACACAGCTCCCCTGTCCACAGTACACAACACATCTCCCCTGTCCACAGTACACAACACATCTCCCCTGTCCACAGTACACAACACAGCTCCCCTGTCCACAGTACACAACACAGCTCCCCTGTCCACAGTACACAACACATCTCCCCTGTCCACAGTACACAACACATCTCCCCTGTCCACAATACACAACACATCTCCCCTGTCCACAGTACACAACACAGCTCCCTGTCCACAGTACACAACACATCTCCCCTGTCCACAGTACACAACACATCTCCCTGTCCACAGTACACAACACAGCTCCCCTGTCCACAGTACACAACACAGCTCCCCTGTCCACAGTACACAACACATCTCCCCTGTCCACAGTACACAACACATCTCCTGTCCACAGTACAACACAGCTCCCTGTCCACAGTACACAACACAGCTCCCCTGTCCACAGTACACAACACATCTCCCCTGTCCACAGTACACAACACATCTCCCCTGTCCACAGTACACAACACAGTACACAACACAGCTCCCTGTCCACAATACACAACACATCTCCCCTGTCCACAGTACACAACACATCTCCCCTGTCCACAGTACACAACACATCTCCCCTGTCCACAATACACAACACATCTCCCCTGTCCACAGTACACAACACAGCTCCCCTGTCCACAGAACACAACACATCTCCCTGTCCACAATACATCTCCCCTGTCCACAATACACAACACATCTCCCCTGTCCACAGTACACAACACATCTCCCCTGTCCACAATACACAACACATCTCCCCTGTCCACAGTACACAACACATCTCCCCTGTCCACAGTACACAACACATCTCCCCTGTCCACAGTACACAACACAGCTCCCCTGTCCACAGTACACGACACATCTCCCTGTCCACAGTACACAACACATCTCCCTGTCCACAATACACAACACATCTCCCCTGTCCACAGTACACAACACATCTCCCCTGTCCACAATACACAACACATCTCCCTGTCCACAATACACAACACAGCTCCCTGTCCACAGTACACAACACATCTCCCCTGTCCACAGTACACAACACATCTCCCCTGTCCACAGTACACGACACATCTCCCCTGTCCACAGTACACAACACATCTCCCTGTCCACAATACACAACACATCTCCCTGTCCACAGTACACAACACATCTCCCCTGTCCACAGTACACAACACAGCTCCCTGTCCACAGCACACAACGCTTCTCCCCTGTCCACAATACACAACACATCTCCCCTGTCCACAGTACACAACACATCTCCCCTGTCCACAGTACACAACACATCTCCCCTGTCCACAGTACACAACACATCTCCCCTGTCCACAGTACACAACACAGCTCCCCTGTCCACAGTACACAACACATCTCCCCTGTCCACAGTACACAACACATCTCCCCTGTCCACAGTACACAACACAGCTCCCCTGTCCACAGTACACAACACATCTCCACTGTCCACAGTACACAACACATCTCCCTGTCCACAGTACACAACACATCTCCCCTGTCCACAATACACAACACAGCTCCCCTGTCCACAGTACACAACACAGCTCCCCTGTCCACAGTACACAACACATCTCCCTGTCCACAGTACACAACACAGCTCCCCTGTCCACAGTACACAACACAGCTCCCCTGTCCACAGTACACAACACATCTCCCCTGTCCACATTACACAACACATCTCCCCTGTCCACAGTACACAACACATCTCCCTGTCCACAGTACACAACACATCTCCCCTGTCCACAATACACAACACAGCTCCCCTGTCCACAATACACAACACAGCTCCCCTGTCCACAGTACACGACACATCTCCCCTGTCCACAGTACACAACACATCTCCCCTGTCCACAATACACAACACATCTCCCTGTCCACAGTACACAACACATCTCCCCTGTCCACAATACACAACACATCTCCCCTGTCCACAGTACACAACACATCTCCCCTGTCCACAATACACAACACATCTCCCCTGTCCACAATACACAACACAGCTCCCCTGTCCACAGTACACAACACATCTCCCCTGTCCACAATACACAACACATCTCCCCTGTCCACAGTACACAACACAGCTCCCCTGTCCACAGTACACAACACATCTCCCCTGTCCACAGTACACAACACATCTCCCTGTCCACAGTACACAACACATCTCCCCTGTCCACAGTACACAACACAGCTCCCCTGTCCACAGTACACAACACAGCTCCCTCTGAAATCGTTCCAGAGCTCTTTTCTTTTTTATGTTTTTTCCCTGGCCGGGTAAACAACAGTGGCCATTTTACTAATATAGGTGATTTTGTCCCTGGTGTAAAGTAGTATAATCCATCTCCAGCATAGTGGGGAAGGTGATTTATTGTTGCACGTTGTGCGTTAACATACCGCCTCCGTTAACGACAGACAGACGCTACCACGGTACCGCCTGTAACAGCTGACACGCTGGAATAAGATGGAGCATTCAGATTATCTCCGGTACCAAATGAATTGCATGCCATGGGGTTAACCCCGGCATTATAAAACAATATCTTCTTCATCAGATCGGCTGCGGTTGGGCGTGACGGTGAATAAATGAGACAGAGCTTTGCATGGGCTTGGTTCCCTCCCTCTGTTCCTCTGTTCCGTGGGCTTGGTTCCCTCTCTCTGTTTCTCTGTTCCATGGGCTTGGTTGCCTCCCTCTGTTCCTCTGTTCTGTGGGTTTGATTCCCTCCCTCTGTTCCTCTGTTCCGTGGGCTTGGTTCCCTCCCTCTATTCCTCCGTTCCATAGGCTTGGTTCCCTCCCTCTGTTCCTCTGTTCCATGGGCTTGGTTCCCTCTCTCTGTTTCTCTGTTCCATGGGCTTGGTTGCCTCCCTCTGTTCCTCTGTTCCGTGGGCTTGATTCCCTCCTCTGTTCCTCTGTTCCATGGGCTTGGTTCCCTCCCTCTGTTCCTCTGTTCCATGGGCTTGGTTCCCTCCCTCTGTTCCTCTGTTCCATGGGCTTGGTTCCCTCCCTCTGTTCCTCTGTTCCGTGGGCTTGGTTCCCTCCCTCTATTCCTCCGTTCCATAGGCTTGGTTCACACCCTCTGTTCCTCTGTTCCATGGGCTTGGTTCCCTCCTCTGTTCCTCTGTTCCGTGGGCTTGGTTCCCTCCCTCTATTCCTCCGTTCCATAGGCTTGGTTCCCTCCTCTGTTCCTCTGTTCCATGGGCTTGGTTCCCTCCCTCTGTTCCTCTGTTCCATGGGCTTGTTTCCTTCCCTCTGTTCCTCTGTTCCATGGGCTTTGTTCCCACCGGTTGTTCCTCTGTTCCATGGACTTGGTTCCCTCCCCACTGTTCCTCTGTTCCATGGGCTTGGTTCCCTCCCTCTGTTCCTCTGTTCCATGGGCTTCGGTTCCCTCTCTCTGTTCCTCTGTTCCATGGGCTTGGTTCCCACCGGTTGTTCCTCTGTACCTTGGACTTGGTTCCCTCCCTCTGTTCCTCTGTTCTGTGGCTTGGTTCCCTCCCTCTGTTCCTCTGTTCCATGGACTTGGTTCCCTCCCTCTGTTCCTCTGTTCCATGGGCTTGGTTCCCTCCCTCTGTTCCTCTGTTCCGTGGGCTTGGTTCCCTCTCTCTGTTCCTCTGTTCTATGGGCTTGGTTCCCTCCCTCTGTTCCTCTGTTCTATGGGCGTGGTTCCCTCCCTCTGGTCCTCTGTTCTATGGGCTTGGTTCCCTCCCTCTGATCCCCTGTTCCATGGGCTTGGTTCCCTCCCTCTGTTCCTCTGTTCCATGGGCTTGGTTCCTTCCCTCTGTTCCTCTGTTCCATTGGCTTGGTTCCCACCGGTTGTTCCTCTGTTCCATGGACTTGGTTCCCTCCCTCTGTTCCTCTGTTCCATGGACTTGGTTCCCTCTCTCTGTTCCTCTGTTCCATGGGCTTGGTTCCCTCCATCTGTTCCTCTGTTCCATGGACTTGGTTCCCTCCCTCTGCTCCTCTGTTCTGTGGGCTTGGTTCCCTCCTCTGTTCCTCTGTTCCATGGGCTTGGTTCCCTCCCTCTGTTCCTCTGTTCCATGGGCTTGGTTCCCTCCCTCTGTTCCTCTGTTCCATGGGCTTGGTTCCCTCCTCTGTTCCTTTGTTCCGTGGGCTTGGTTCCCTCCCTCTATTCCTCCATTCCATAGGCTTGGTTCCCTCCCTCTGTTCCTCTGTTCCATGGGCTTGGTTCCCACCGGCTGTTCCTCTGTTCCATGGACTTGGTTCCCTCCCTCTGTTCCTCTGTTTCATGGCCTTGGTTCCCTCCCTCTGTTCCTCTGTTCCATGGGCTTGGTTCCCACCGGTTGGTCCTCTGTTCCATGGGCTTGGTTCCCTCCCTCTGTTTCTCTGTTCCATGGGCTTGGTTCCCTCCCTCTGTTCCTCTGTTCTATGGGCAGTGGTTCCCTCCCTCTGTTCCTCTGTTCTATGAGCTTGGTTCCCTCCCTCTGTTCCATCTGTTCTATGGGCGTGGTTCCCTCCCTCTGTTCCTTTGTTCTATGGGCTTGGTTCCCTCCTATGTTCCTCTGTTCCATTTACATGGTTCCCTCCCTCTGTTCCTCTGTTTCATGGCCTTGGTTCCCTCCCTCTGTTCCTCTGTTCCATGGGCTTGGTTCCCACCGGTTGGTCCTCTGTTCCATGGGCTTGGTTCCCTCCCTCTGTTCCTCTGTTCCATGGGCTTGGTTCCCTCCCTCTGTTCCTCTCGTCCATGGGCTTGGTTCCCTCTCTCTGTTCCTCTCTTCCATGGGCTTGGTTCCCTCCCTCTGTTCCTCTGTTCCATGGGCATGGTTGCCACCGGTTGTTCCTCTGTTCCATGGACTTGGTTCCCTCCCTCTGTTCCTCTGTTCCATGGGCTTGGTTCCCACTCGGTTGTTCCTCTGTTCCATGGGCATGGTTCCCACCGGATGTTCCTCTGTTCCATGGACTTGGTTCCCTCCCTCTGTTCCTCTGTTCTGTGGGCTTGGTTCCCTCCCTCTGTTCCTCTGTTCCATGGACTTGGTTCCCTCCCTCTGTTCCTCTGTTCCGTGGGCTTGGTTCCCTCCCTCTGTTCCTCTGTTCCATGGGCGTGGTTCCCTCCCTCTGTTCCTCTGTTCCATGGGCTTGGTTCCCACCGGATGTTCCTCTGTTCCATGGGCTTGGTTCCCTCCATCTGTTCCTCTGTTCTGTGGGCTTGGTTCCCTCCCTCTGTTCCTCTGTTCCATGGACTTGGTTCCCTCCCTCTGTTCCTCTGTTCCGTGGGCTTGGTTCCCTCCCTCTGTTCCTCTGTTCCATGGGCGTGGTTCCCTCCCTCTGTTCCTCTGTTCCATGGGCTTGTTTCCCACTGGTTGTTCCTCTGTTCCATGGGATTGGTTCCCTCCCTCTGTTCCTCTGTTCCGTGGGCTTGGTTCCCACCTCTGTTCCTCTGTTCCATGGGCGTGGTTCCCTCCCTCTGTTCCTCTGTTCCATGTGCTTGGTTTCCTCCCTCTGTTCCTTTGTTCTCATGGTCTTGGTTCCCTCCCTCTGTCCCTCTGTTCCGTGGGCTTGGTTCCTCCCTCTGTTCCTCTGTTCCATGGGCTTGGTTCCCTCCCTCTGTTCCTCTGTTCCATGGGCTTTGTTCCCTCCCTCAGTTCCTCTGTTCCATGGGCTTGTTTCCCACCGGTTGTTCCTTTGTTCCATGGGCTTGGTTCCCTCCCTCTGTTCCTCTGTTTCATGGGCTTGGTTCCCTCCCTCTGTTCCTCTCTTCCATGGGCTTGGTTCCCTCCCTCTGTTCCTCTGTTCCATGGGCTTGGTTCCCTCCCTCTGTTCCTCCCTTCCATGGGCTTGGTTCCCTCCCTCTGTTCCTCTGTTCCATGGGCGTGGTTCCCTCCCTCTGTTCCTCTGTTCCATGGGCTTGGTTCCCTCCTCTGTTCCTCTGTTCCATGGGCGTGGTTCCCCTCCCTCTGTTCCTCTGTTCCATGGACTTGGTTCCCTCCCTCTGTTCCTCTGTTCTGTGGGCTTGGTTCCCTCCCTCTGTTCCTTTGTTCCATGAGCTTGGTTCCCTCCCTCTGTTCACTGTTCCATGGGCGTCGTTCCCTCCCTCTGTTCCTCTGTTCCATGGGCTTGGTTCCCACTGGTTGTTTCTCTGTTCCATGGGATTGGTTCCCTCCCTCTGTTCCTCTGTTCCATGGGCTTGGTTCCCTCCCTCTGTTCCTCTGTTCCATGGGCTCTGGTTCTATGAGCTTGGTTCCCTCCTCTGTTCCTCTGTTCCATGGACTTGGTTCCTCCCTCTGTTCCTTTGTTCTATGGGCTTGGTTCCCTCCTATGTTCCTCTGTTCCATGGACATGGTTCCCTCCCCCTCTGTTCCTCTGTTCCATGGCCTTGGTTTCCCTCCTCTGTTCCTCAGTTCCATGGGCTTGGTTCCCACCGGTTGGTCCTCTGTTCCATGGGCTTGGTTCCCTCCCTCTGTTCCTCTGTTCCATGGGCTTGGTTCCCCTCCCTCTGTTCCTCTCGTCCATGGGCTTGGTTCCCTCTCTCTGTTTGCTTTCTTCCATGGGCTTGGTTCCCTCCCTCTGTTCCTCTGTTCCATGGGCATGGTTCCCACCGGTTGTTCCTCTGTTCCATGGACTTTGTTCCCTCCCTCTGTTCCTCTGATCCATGGGCTTGGTTCCCACCGGTTGTTCCTCTGTTCCATGGGCTTGGTTCCCATTGGTTGTTCCCTCTGTTCCATGGACTTGGTTCCCTCCCCTCTGTTCCTCTGTTCTGTGGGCTTGGTTCCTCCTCTGTTCCTCTGTTCCATGGACTTGGTTCCCTCCCTCTGTTCCTCTGTTCCGTGAGGCTTGGTTTCCCTCCTCTGTTCCTCTGTTCCATGGGCGTGTTCCCTCCCTCTGTTCCTCTGTTCCATGGGCTTGGTTCCCACTGGTTGTTCCTCTGTTCCATGGGATTGGTTCCCTCCCTCTGTTCCTCTGTTCCGTGGGCTTGGTTCCCTCCCTCTGTTCCTCTGTTCCATGGGCTTGGTTCCCTCCCTCTGTTCCTCTGTTCCATGGGCTTGGTTCCCTCCCTCTGTTCCTCTGTTCCATGGGCTTGTTTCCCACCGGTCTGTTCCTCTGTTCCATGGGCTTGGTTCCCTCCCTCTGTTCCTCTGTTCCATGGGCTTGGTTCCCTCCCTCTGTTCCTCTGTTCCATGGGCTTGGTTCCCTCCCTCTGTTCCTCTCTTCCATGGGCTTGGTTCCCTCCCTCTATTCCTCTGTTCCATGGGCTTGGTTCCCTCCCTCTGTTCCTCTGTTCAATGGGCTTGGTTCCCTCCCTCTGTTCCTCTGTTCCATGGGCTTGGTTCCCTCCCTCTGTTCCTCTGTTCAATGGGCTTGGTTCCCTCCCTCTGTTCCTCTGTTCCATGGACTTGGTTCCCTCCCTCTGTTCCTCTGTTCAATGGGCTTGGTTCCCTCCCTCTGTTCCTCTGTTCCATGGAATTGGTTCCCTCCTCTGTTCCTCTGTTCCGTGGGCTTGGTTCCCTCCCTCTGTTCCTCTGTTCCATGGGCTTGGTTCCCTCCCTCTGTTCCTCTGTTCTATGGGCTTGGTTCCCTCCCTCTGTTCCTCTGTTCTATGGGCGTGGTTCCCTCCCTCTGTTCCTCTGTTCTATGTGCTTGGTTCCCTCCTCTGTTCCTCTGTTCCATGGACTTGGTTCCCTCCCTCTGTTCCTCTGTTCCATGGCCTTGGTTCCCTCCCTCTGTTCCTCTGTTCCATGGGCTTGGTTCCCACCGGTTGGTCCTCTGTTCCATGGGCTTGGTTCCCTCCTCTGTTCCTCTGTTCCATGGGCTTGGTTCCCTCCCTCTGTTCCTCTGTTCCGTGGGCTTGGTTCCCTCCCTCTGTTCCTCTGTTCCATGGGCTTGGTTCCCTTCCTCTGTTCCTCTGTTCCATGGGCTTGGTTCCTTCCCTCTGTTCCTCTGTTCCATGGGCTTGGTTCCCACCGGATGTTCCTCTGTTCCATGGACTTTGTTCCTCTCTCTGTTCCTCTGTTCCATGGGCTTGGTTCCCTCTCTCTGTTCCTCTGTTCCATTGGCTTAGTTCCCACCGGTTGTTCCTCTGTTCCATGGACTTGGTTCCCTCCCTCTGTTCCTCTGTTCCATGGGCTTGGTTCCCTCCCTCTGTTCCTTTGTTCCGTGGGCTTGGTTCCCTCCCTCTATTCCTCCATTCCATAGGCTTGGTTCCCTCCCTCTATTCCTCTGTTCCATGGGCTTGGTTCCCTTCCTCTGTTCCTCTGTTCCATGGGCTTGGTTCCATTCCCTCTGTTCCTCTGTTCCATGGGCTTGGTTCCCACCGGATGTTCCTCTGTTCCATGGACTTGGTTCCCTCCCTCTGTTCCTCTGTTCCATGGGCTTGGTTCCCTCCCTCTGTTCCTCTGTTCCATGGACTTGGTTCCCTCCCTCTGTTCCTCTGTTCTGTGTGCTTGGTTCCCTCCCTCTGTTCCTCTGTTCCATGGGCGTGTTTCCCTCTCTCTGTTCCTCTGTTCTATGGGCGTGGTTCCCTCCCTCTGTTCCTCTGTTCTATGAGCTTGGTTCCCTCCCTCTGTTCCTCTGTTCCATGGGCGTGGTTCCCTCCCTCTGTTCCTTTGTTCTATGGGCTTGGTTCCCTCCTATGTTCCTCTGTTCCATGGACATGGTTCCCTCCCTCTGTTCCTCTCTTCCATGGCCTTGGTTCCCTCCCTCTGTTCCTCAGTTCCATGGGCTTGGTTCCCACCGGTTGGTCCTCTGTTCCATGGGCTTGGTTCCCTCCTCTGTTCCTCTGTTCCATGGGCTTGGTTCCCTCCCTCTGTTCCTCTCGTCCATGGGCTTGGTTCCCTCTCCTGTTCCTTTCTTCCATGGGCTTGGTTCCCTCCCTCTGTTCCTCTGTTCCATGGGCATGGTTCCCACCGGTTGTTCCTCTGTTCCATGGACTTTGTTCCCTCCCTCTGTTCCTCTGATCCATGGGCTTGGTTCCCACCGGTTGTTCCTCTGTTCCATGGGCTTGGTTCCCATTGGTTGTTCCTCTGTTCCATGGACTTGGTTCCCTCCCTCTGTTCCTCTGTTCTGTGGGCTTGGTTCCCTCCCTCTGTTCCTCTGTTCCATGGACTTGGTTCCCTCCCTCTGTTCCTCTGTTCCGTGGGCTTGGTTCCCTCCCTCTGTTCCTCTGTTCCATGGGCGTGGTTCCCTCCCTCTGTTCCTCTGTTCCATGGGCTTGGTTCCCACTGGTTGTTCCTCTGTTCCATGGGATTGGTTCCCTCCCTCTGTTCCTCTGTTCCGTGGGCTTGGTTCCCACCCTCTGTTCCATGGGCATGGTTCCCTCCCTCTGTTCCTCTGTTCCGTGGGCTTGGTTCCCTCCCTCTGTTCCTCTGTTCCATGGGCTTGGTTCCCTCCCTCTGTTCCTCTGTTCCATGGTCTTTGTTCCCTCCCTCTGTTCCTCTGTTCCATGGGCTTGTTTCCCACCGGTTGTTCCTTTGTTCCATGGGCTTGGTTCCCTCCCTCTGTTCCTCTGTTTCATGGGCTTGGTTCCCTCCCTCTGTTCCTCTCTTCCATGGGCTTGGTTCCCTCCCTCTGTTCCTCTGTTCCATGGGCTTGGTTCCCTCCCTCTGTTCCTCTGTTCCGTGGGCTTGGTTCCCTCCCTCTGTTCCTCTGTTCCATGGACTTGGTTCCCTCCCTCTGTTCCTCTGTTCCGTGGGCTTGGTTCCCTCCCTCTGTTCCTCTGTTCCATGGGCGTGGTTCCCTCTCTCTGTTCCTCTGTTCTATGGGCTTGGTTCCCTCCCTCTGTTCCTCTGTTCTATGGGCTTGGTTCCCTCCCTCTGTTCCTCTGTTCTATGGGCGTGGTTCCCTCCCTCTGTTTCTCTGTTCTATGTGCTTGGTTCCCTCCTCTGTTCCTCTGTTCCATGGACTTGGTTCCCTTCCTCTGTTCCTCTGTTCCATGGCCTTGGTTCCCTCCCTCTGTTCCTCTGTTCCATGGGCTTGGTTCCTACCGGTTGGTCCTCTGTTCCATGGGCTTGGTTCCCTCCCTCTGTTCCTCTGTTCCATGGGCTTGGTTCCCTCTCTCTGTTCCTCTCTTCCATGGGCTTGGTTCCCTCCCTCAGTTCCTCTGTTCCATGGGCATGGTTCCCACCGTTTGTTCCTCTGTTCCATGGACTTGGTTCCCTCCCCCTGTTCCTCTGTTCCATGGGCTTGGTTGCCACCGGTTGTTCCTCTGTTCCATGGGCTTGGTTCCCAGTGGTTGTTCCTCTGTTCCATGGACTTGGTTCCCTCCCTCTGTTCCTCTGTTCTGTGGGCTTGGTTCCCTCCCTCTGTTCCTTTGTTCCATGGACTTGGTTCCCTCCCTCTGTTCCTCTGTTCCATGGGCGTCGTTCCCTCCCTCTGTTCCTCTGTTCCATGGGCTTGGTTCCCACTGGTTGTTTCTCTGTTCCATGGGATTGGTTCCCTCCCTCTGTTCCTCTGTTCCATGGGCTTGGTTCCCTCCCTCTGTTCCTCTGTTCCATGGGCTTGGTTCCCTCCCTCTGTTCCTCTGTTCCATGGACTTGGTTCCCTCCCTCTGTTCCTTTGTTCTATGGGCTTGGTTCCCTCCTATGTTCCTCTGTTCCATGGACATGGTTCCCTCCCTCTGTTCCTCTGTTCCATGGCCTTGGTTCCCTCCCTCTGTTCCTCTGTTCCATGGGCTTGGTTCCCACCGGTTGGTCCTCTGTTCCATGGGCTTGGTTCCCTCCCTCTGTTCCTCTGTTCCATGGGCTTGGTTCCCCTCCCTCTGTTCCTCTCGTCCATGGGCTTGGTTCCCTCTCTCTGTTCCTTTCTTCCATGGGCTTGGTTCCCTCCCTCTGTTCCTCTGTTCCATGGGCATGGTTCCCACCGGTTGTTCCTCTGTTCCATGGACTTTGTTCCCTCCCTCTGTTCCTCTGATCCATGGGCTTGGTTCCCACCGGTTGTTCCTCTGTTCCATGGGCTTGGTTCCCATTGGTTGTTCCTCTGTTCCATGGACTTGGTTCCCTCCCTCTGTTCCTCTGTTCTGTGGGCTTGGTTCCCTCCCTCTGTTCCTCTGTTCCATGGACTTGGTTCCCTCCCTCTGTTCCTCTGTTCCGTGGGCTTGGTTCCCTCCCTCTGTTCCTCTGTTCCATGGGCGTGGTTCCCTCCCTCTGTTCCTCTGTTCCATGGGCTTGGTTCCCACTGGTTGTTCCTCTGTTCCATGGGATTGGTTCCCTCCTCTGTTCCTCTGTTCCGTGGGCTTGGTTCCCACCCTCTGTTCCATGGGCATGGTTCCCTCCCTCTGTTCCTCTGTTCCATGGGCTTGGTTTCCTCCCTCTGTTCCTCTGTTCCATGGGCTTGGTTCCCTCCCTCTGTTCCTCTGTTCCATGGGCTTTGTTCCCTCCCTCTGTTCCTCTGTTCCATGGGCTTGTTTCCCACCGGTTGTTCCTTTGTTCCATGGGCTTGGTTCCCTCCCTCTGTTCCTCTGTTCCATGGGCTTGGTTCCCTCCCTCTGTTCCTCTCTTCCATGGGCTTGGTTCCCTCCCTCTGTTCCTCTGTTCCATGGGCTTGGTTCCCTCCCTCTGTTCCTCTGTTCTGTGGGCTTGGTTCCCTCCTCTGTTCCTCTGTTCCATGGACTTGGTTCCCTCCCTCTGTTCCTCTGTTCCGTGGGCTTGGTTCCCTCCCTCTGTTCCTCTGTTCCATGGGCGTGGTTCCCTCTCTCTGTTCCTCTGTTCTATGGGCTTGGTTCCCTCCCTCTGTTCCTCTGTTCTATGGGCTTGGTTCCCTCCCTCTGTTCCTCTGTTCTATGGGCGTGGTTCCCTCCCTCTGTTTCTCTGTTCTATGTGCTTGGTTCCCTCCTCTGTTCCTCTGTTCCATGGACTTGGTTCCCTTCCTCTGTTCCTCTGTTCCATGGCCTTGGTTCCCTCCCTCTGTTCCTCTGTTCCATGGGCTTGGTTCCTACCGGTTGGTCCTCTGTTCCATGGGCTTGGTTCCCTCCCTCTGTTCCTCTGTTCCATGGGCTTGGTTCCCTCTCTCTGTTCCTCTCTTCCATGGGCTTGGTTCCCTCCCTCAGTTCCTCTGTTCCATGGGCATGGTTCCCACCGTTTGTTCCTCTGTTCCATGGACTTGGTTCCCTCCCCCTGTTCCTCTGTTCCATGGGCTTGGTTGCCACCGGTTGTTCCTCTGTTCCATGGGCTTGGTTCCCAGTGGTTGTTCCTCTGTTCCATGGACTTGGTTCCCTCCCTCTGTTCCTCTGTTCTGTGGGCTTGGTTCCCTCCCTCTGTTCCTTTGTTCCATGGACTTGGTTCCCTCCCTCTGTTCCTCTGTTCCATGGGCGTCGTTCCCCTCCCTCTGTTCCTCTGTTCCATGGGCTTGGTTCCCACTGGTTGTTTCTCTGTTCCATGGGATTGGTTCCCTCCCTCTGTTCCTCTGTTCCATGGGCTTGGTTCCCTCCCTCTGTTCCTCTGTTCCATGGGCTTGGTTCCCTCCCTCTGTTCCTCTGTTCCATGGACTTGGTTCCCTCCCTCTGTTCCTTTGTTCTATGGGCTTGGTTCCCTCCTATGTTCCTCTGTTCCATGGACATGGTTCCCTCCCTCTGTTCCTCTGTTCCATGGCCTTGGTTCCCTCCCTCTGTTCCTCAGTTCCATGGGCTTGGTTCCCACCGGTTGGTCCTCTGTTCCATGGGCTTGGTTCCCTCCCTCTGTTCCTCTGTTCCATGGGCTTGGTTCCCTCCCTCTGTTCCTCTCGTCCATGGGCTTGGTTCCCTCTCTCTGTTCCTTTCTTCCATGGGCTTGGTTCCTCCTCTGTTCCTCTGTTCCATGGGCATGGTTCCCACCGGTTGTTCCTCTGTTCCATGGACTTTGTTCCCTCCCTCTGTTCCTCTGATCCATGGGCTTGGTTTCCCACCGGTTGTTCCTCTGTTCCATGGGCTTGGTTCCCATTGGTTGTTCCTCTGTTCCATGGACTTGGTTCCCTCCCTCTGTTCCTCTGTTCTGTGGGCTTGGTTCCCTCCCTCTGTTCCTCTGTTCCATGGACTTGGTTCCCTCCCTCTGTTCCTCTGTTCCGTGGGCTTGGTTCCCTCCCTCTGTTCCTCTGTTCCATGGGCGTGGTTCCCTCCCTCTGTTCCTCTGTTCCATGGGCTTGGTTCCCACTGGTTGTTCCTCTGTTCCATGGGATTGGTTCCCTCCCTCTGTTCCTCTGTTCCGTGGGCTTGGTTCCCACTCCTCTGTTCCATGGGCATGGTTCCCTCCTCTGTTCCTCTGTTCCATGGGCTTGGTTTCCTCCCTCTGTTCCTCTGTTCCATGGGCTTGGTTCCCTCCCTCTGTTCCTCTGTTCCATGGGCTTTGTTCCCTCCTCTGTTCCTCTGTTCCATGGGCTTGTTTCCCACCGGTTGTTCCTTTGTTCCATGGGCTTGGTTCCCTCCTCTGTTCCTCTGTTCCATGGGCTTGGTTCCCTCCCTCTGTTCCTCTCTTCCATGGGCTTGGTTCCCTCCCTCTGTTCCTCTGTTCCATGGGCTTGGTTCCC
>NW_027012048.1:0-21007 GCF_036934945.1 Oncorhynchus masou masou
GTATGGTTCATTGTGTATCCAGACAATTGATCATTTGTTTTTCACCTCTGTTCAAGGTCATTTCATATAACTGGCTTTATTTATATGTGATGGATTGTATTTTTATTTATTTTTTATTTCACCTTTATTTAACCAGGTAGGCTAGTTGAGAACAAGTTCTCATTTGCAACTGCGACCTGGCCAAGATAGAGCTTAGCAGTGTGAACAGACAACACAGAGTTACACATGGAGTAAACAATTAACAAGTCAATAACACAGTACAAAAAAAGGGGAATCTATATACATTGTGTGCAAAAGGCATGAGGAGTTAGGCGAATAATTACAATTTTGCAGATTAGCACTGGAGTGATAAATGATCAGATGGTCATGTACAGGTAGAGATATTGGTGTGCAAAAGAGCAGAAAAGTAAATAAATAAAAACAGTATGGGGATGAGGTAGGTGAAAATGGGTGGGCTATTTAGCAATAGACTATGTACAGCTGCAGCGATCGGTTAGCTGCTCAGATAGCACATGTTTGAAGTTGGTGAGGGAGATAAAAGTCTCCAACTTCAGCGATTTTTGCAATTCGTTCCAGTCACAGGCAGCAGAGTACTGTAAGGAAAGGCGGCCAAATGAGGTGTTGGCTTTAGGGATGATCAGTGAGATACACCTGCTGGAGCGCGTGCTACGGATGGGTGTTGCCATCGTGACCAGTGAACTGAGATAAGGCGGAGCTTTACCTAGCATGGACTTGTAGATGACCTGGAGCCAGTGGGTCTGGCGACGAATATGTAGCGAGGGCCAGCCGACTAGAGCATACAAGTCGCAGTGGTGGGTGGTATAAGGTGCTTTAGTGACAAAACGGATGGCACTGTGATAAACTGCATCCAGTTTGCTGAGTAGAGTGTTGGAGGCAATTTTGTAGATGACATCGCCGAAGTCGAGGATCGGTAGGATAGTCAGTTTTACTAGGGTAAGTTTGGCGGCGTGAGTGAAGGAGGCTTTGTTGCGGAATAGAAAGCCGACTCTTGATTTGATTTTCGATTGGAGATGTTTGATATGAGTCTGGAAGGAGAGTTTACAGTCTAGCCAGACACCTAGGTACTTATAGGTGTCCACATATTCAAGGTCGGAACCATCCAGGGTGGTGATGCTCATCGGGCATGCGGGTGCAGGCAGCGATCGGTTGAAAAGCATGCATTTGGTTTTACTAGCGTTTAAGAGCAGTTGGAGGCCACGGAAGGAGTGTTGTATGGCATTGAAGCTCGTTTGGAGGTTAGATAGCACAGTGTCCAAGGACGGGCCGGAAGTATATAGAATGGTGTCGTCTGCGTAGAGGTGGATCAGGGAATCGCCCGCAGCAAGAGCAACATCATTGATATATACAGAGAAAAGAGTCGGCCCGAGAATTGAACCCTGTGGCACCCCCATAGAGACTGCCAGAGGACCGGACAGCATGCCCTCCAATTTGACACACTGAACTCTGTCTGCAAAGTAATTGGTGAACCAGGCAAGGCAGTTATCCGAAAAACCGAGGCTACTGAGTCTGCCGATAAGAATATGGTGATTGACAGAGTCGAAAGCCTTGGCAAGGTCGATGAAGACGGCTGCACAGTACTGTCTTTTATCGATGGCGGTTATGATGTCGTTTAGTACCTTGAGTGTGGCTGAGGTGCACCCGTGACCGGCTCGGAAACCAGATTGCACAGCGGAGAAGGTACGGTGGGATTCGAGATGGTCAGTGACCTGTTTGTTGACTTGGCTTTCGAAGACCTTAGATAGGCAGGGCAGGATGGACATAGGTCTGTAACAGTTTGGGTCCAGGGTGTCTCCCCCTTTGAAGAGGGGAATGACTGCGGCAGCTTTCCAATCCTTGGGGATCTCAGACGATATGAAAGAGAGGTTGAACAGGCTGGTAATAGGGGTTGCGACAATGGCGGCGGATAGTTTCAGAAATAGAGGGTCCAGATTGTCAAGCCCAGCTGATTTGTACGGGTCCAGGTTTTGCAGCTCTTTCAGAACATCTGCTATCTGGATTTGGGTAAAGGAGAACCTGGAGAGGCTTGGGCGAGAAGCTGCTGTGGGGGCGGAGCTGTTGGCTGAGGTTGGAGTAGCCAGGCGGAAGGCATGGCCAGCCGTTGAGAAATGCTTGTTGAAGTTTTCGATAATCATGGATTTATCGGTGGTGACCGTGTTACCTAGCCTCAGTGCAGTGGGCAGCTGGGAGGAGGTGCTCTTGTTCTCCATGGACTTCACAGTGTACCAGAACTTTTTGGAGTTGGAGCTACAGGATGCAAACTTCTGCCTGAAGAAGCTGGCCTTAGCTTTCCTGACTGACTGCGTGTATTGGTTCCTGACTTGCCTGAACAGTTGCATATCGCGGGGACTATTCGATGCTATTGCAGTCCGCCACAGGATGTTTTTGTGCTGGTCGAGGGCAGTCAGGTCTGGAGTGAACCAAGGGCTGTTTCTGTTCTTGGTTCTGCATTTTTTGAACGGAGCATGCTTATCTAAAATGGTGAGGAAGTTACTTTTAAAGAATGACCAGGCATCCTCAACTGACGGGATGAGGTCAATGTCCTTCCAGGATACCCGGGCTAGGTTGATTAGGAAGGCCTGCTCACAGAAGTGTTTTAGGGAGCGTTTGACAGTGATGATGGGTGGTCGTTTGACTGCGGCTCCGTAGCGGATACAGGCAATGAGGCAGTGATCGCTGAGATCCTGGTTGAAGACAGCAGAGATGTATCTGGAGGGCCAGTTGGTCAGGATGACGTCTATGAGGGTGCCCTTGTTTACAGAGTTAGGGTTGTACCTGGTGGGTTCCTTGATGATTTGTGTGAGATTGAGGGCATCTAGCTTAGATTGTAGGACTGCCGGGGTGTTAAGCATATCCCAGTATCTTCAAGAGGATGCCGACTTTGTGTGCAGAACTATCTCCCAGTGGGCCCACTGTTTAGGACATTAAATACTTTTTATGAAATAATGAACAGCTGTCGGATTTGTCTCCAACATCTCCCTTGGGGCCTTCATTAAAAATACAGTAATAATATGATACCTTGGTGAGAACAGCAGTGTCCCTCTCCACAGTAATAGTATGATACCTTGGTGAGAACAGCAGTGTCCCTCTCCACAGTAATAGTATGATAACTTGGTGAGAACAACAGTGTCCCTCTCCACAGTAATAGTATGATACCTTGGTGAGAACAGCAGTGTCCCTCTCCACAGTAATAGCATGATACCTTGGTGAGAACAACAGTGTCCCTCTCCACAGTAATAGTATGATAACTTGGTGAGAACAACAGTGTCCCTCTCCACAGTAATAGTATGATAACTTGGTGAGAACAACAGTGTCCCTCTCCACAGTAACAGTATGATACCTTGGTGAGAACAGCAGTGTCCCTCTCCACAGTAATAGTATGATACCTTGGTGAGAACAACAGTGTCCCTCTCCACTGTAATAGTGTGATACCTTGGTGAGAACAGCAGTGTCCCTCTCCACAGTAATAGTATGATAACTTGGTGAGAACAACAGTGTCCCTCTCCACAGTAATAGTATGATACCTTGGTGAGAACAGCAGAATGTGCCTCTCCACAGCTGATGAAGGAAACCCCCAAGACTCTGAGAGCAGGCACAGAACAGATGTTGAACCGGCCTGTCAGGGGGAACAAGCATCATACAAGCATCATACAATATTCCCACTCATTATAATACATCTGTAAAACAACTTAGTGGTTATAACAAAGGAATCCAAGTTCAAATGACAAAATGCTGGTGGATAAGCCTGATTAGCTTTTTATACAAGTAGCGTACGAAGAGAGAGTGTGCCATAGTACCTTTCTCATCCACACGGTTGAGTCCCAGCTGCCCAGCCCTGTTTGCCCCACAGCAGTAGACCAGGCCTGGGAGGGTGAGGGCCAGAGTGTGGGTTCCTCCGGCTGCTACCTGGGTCACTGGGACCCCTGTGAGGGGGCGCACCAGGGCAGGTATGGGCTGCAGAGGGACTCCCTTCCCCAGACCCAGCTGCCCATGGCTGTTCAGACCCCATGAGAACACCTGTCCTCCTGTAGAAGACAAAGAAATGACATATTACATTACAATTACATCACAACAATTCCAGAGTTACATTCTTTCCTAATAAATATCATCTCACTGTCTTTTTGATGTTCACTCTTAGAAAAAAAAATAGTTATTCAGCTGTCCTCATAGGAAAAGCCTTTTTTGGCTCCAGGTAGAACACTTTTGGGTTCCATGTAGAACTTTGAGACAAAGTTCTGACATGGAACTCAAAATGATTCTACCTGGAACCAAAAAGGGTTCTCCAACGGGTTCTCGTATGGGGACTGCTGAATAACCCTTTTAGGTTTAAGACAGCACCTTTTTTTCTAAGTGTAGTCTAACTGATGCATGTGGTTATCTTTGTTTCAATGCAATGTAGTCTGTGTGAGAGACATCAGTAGGTACAGTACGTTATACCTTTAGTCAGGGCCAAAGAATGGGAATTTCCACAAGCAACCTGTATCACTGTTATCGGCAAGGGCGAAGGTATTAGAACTGGTCTGTGAAAAAAAAAGGAGACATCCAGTACATATTGTCTTTGTTAGTGATCAGTGGAATCCAAGAGGGCTCTCATTACTTGACAATGTAAATCATAGATGATATTTCACTATCAAGATCTATTTCAAGTTGAAGTGGAGGTTTCCTTGCCTTGGCCTGGGGACTTTGGAGACAGTAGTAGGTGCGATGCCCAGCTGTCCCTCACCCCCTGCCCCCCAGGAGTAGACCTGTCCTGATGGGCACACAGCTACAGAGTGGTCCTGACCACAAGCCACAGAAACCACTGCCCCCAGACCCTCCACTGGGGCTGAAACGGGTAGAACACACAGTTTTATTTGGAAGTCCTATGTCGTGGAAAGGGTTAAATACCATTACATTTGGATTCCCTGGTGCCACTAGGGCAGTTTAACACCCTGATGATAAATGAGTTCACCAAGGTGTGCAATTGTTTTGATCGACTTTAATAATTTGTTCATGATGCCTGTGATGATAAATGTTCTAATGTAATGTACTTGTTATCGTATCTTGTAGTTTTAGATTTTATGTCCTCAGGGCACCATTGACTAAATGAAAGTTCATAATCTTGAGTATGACGTAAATTACATAGCAACAGTTCACCTTCGTTCTTCTGATTTGGATGGAGAAACGAAACTGAAACTGAGCCGATGTTGTAGTTTTATTGAGGGATAGTGTACCAATTTCTGAAAGTTGTGGTAAAGTTCACTAGGCTAAATATAGGCTACTACACATTTTAATATAATCTGTAATTATGAACAATATTGTGAAAAGAAAACGTTAGCATAATGATAAAGAATAACATGATTATAACGCAAGCATCATTTTAGCCGCACTTTAATCTGAAATAACCTACATAGCGATCATTGCTCCTATTCTGTACATAGCCTACTTAGCGAGCCTTGCACCCAAATATTCAGATATTATTAAATTATGTATTACCTGGTAGTTTTGAATCTCTGTTCCTCTGTCTGCCAAGTTGTCCCTTTGAGTTGCGCCCGCATGATAGGATCCTGCCATCTACGGTGAGAAATAAAGTGTGTTGTTCCCCACAAACAATTTCTGTGATTTTATCAGAGAATATATTCCCTGCTATAGGAACAGACACATTCTCAAAGTTTAGACCAAACTGTCCACTCGAACCGTCTCCCCAGCAGAACATGATAACTGACTGATGAATGACTAAAGTGTGGTCCACCTAGGAAGATTGTATAGGGCACTACCTGTGTACGTGTGCGCGCGCATGTGCCTGTGTGTGAGCTACTTTTAGTAAAATATCAGAAGGCATTAAATCCGATTTGCAGTAGTTATCAATGATCACTGATTTTCCAGATTGTATGCACTGCATAATTGATTGGACCCCCATAATGAAAATGTAAACAGTGTGCGTTGATTGGCCCCAATTACCTTATCTGAGGAACGCTCAGCTATCTGATCGATAAAGTATAATTGGCTTTCATTAATTTCGTTTATCATTCTTTGGCCAATCAGCAGAACAGAACGAGGGGTTCGAGCCTCCGAGGGTCGTCACTAGTAACCACATTCATAAAGTCAGAATTATGTCGAAACCAATGACGTCGCCAAACCCGGGCTTTGATTTTATCTCAGCGCAGAGTCTTTTGACCTGCTGCAATGAATACTCCAAACATGAGCCCTGGCCATCCCTGTCTTTTTAGTGTTGCCTAAAACCAGCAGTTGTGTACGGTGGCACTTTTAGGAGGCGGAGTCAAAGTGGTTAACCAAAGTCATTTTGGAGTCGTACCTAAAAAGTATATTTCGGCGCGCTGGCGACTGTTCCTTCTCCGAGGGAGAGAGCGCAACAAAGATTTGTCTAACTAAACCAAGATAGACCACAGCCTGCCGTTTCCAATGGTAACAAATGACCCAGAACAAGCAATGAGGGGGGCAAGCACGAGCTCGCGAGATCCTATTAGCGCGTTCTAGCATCATCTGCATATTTCCGTTAGGGAACAACTACTCTAAAGTGCGCGTATGCAATAACTCAATTCGCCTTTGCACTCCTAAACAACGCGATTTTTAAAATCTTTGGAAAGGTTAAAGTCGACAAACCTTAGTCCACTCGGTTCAAAACATACTCTAATTTTGGAAACAGAAAACTGTATTGAGATCAAATGTTTCATCGATGAAATAATGTGCAGAATGTAGGCCAAAATCCATCTCGTTCCTTCTTCTCCCAATGCTCGCCAGTAAGCTTCCTCTCACTACCATATTCGATAGAGTAAAAACGCCAAGCGGATTCTTCACATTTAAAAATCCAGTGAAATATCTGTCTCATTGTTCTATCTGTGGTGCAAAGATTAGAAGGAGACCCGGTGTAAAACTTTGTTAGCTTGCTATTGCACATTTTGTTAGCCCATGATGATGTTCAGAGTTATTGACCTCACAGTAAGCCAGATTTAAGTAAGGTATATTTCAACATGTTGACTCAAAAGCTGCATTGACAGATATGGGGGGTGATATGTGCCAGAATTAAGCCTAGGCACCCCTACCACTGTTTGGCTGTTGACTGCTATTGAACATCTGACTGACATGACCAGATACCAACCTCTGTATGACGCCTGCGTGTTAAAGAAAGTTGTAAGGTGCATAGTTTATATTTATATTGATTCAATCTCAACCATAACTGTTAGAAATGTACAGTTTTCCCCGTGCAAGCCGACATTCCGATATAGCCACCTTGTTATCAATAATGGCCTCGAAAAGATTCCGTCCAATCTATAGGTAATCTGTCTTTGCCTCAACACCTCATGCGATGGTATGTTATCTTGCTGTATACAGATCTAAATGTTGTTAGCCAATCACAGACTGTTTTTAAAATTTTTATTTCCCCTTTATTTAACCAGGTAGGCTAGTTGAGAACAAGTTCTCATTTGCAACTGTGACCTGGCCAAAATAATGCAAAGCGGTTTGACACATACAACAACACAGAGTTACACATGGAATAAACAAACATACAATCAATAATACAGTAGAAAAATCTATATACCACATGTGCAAATGAGGTAGGATAAGAGAGGTAAAGCAAAAAATAGGCTATGGTGATAAATTAATTACAATATAGTAATTAAACACTGGAATGGTAGGATGTGCAGAAGATGAATGTGCAAGTTGAGATACTGGGGTACAAAGGAGCAAGATAAATAAATACAGTGTGGGGATGAGGTAGATTGGATGGGCTATTTACAGATGAGATATGTACAGGTGCAGTGATTTGTGCTTAAAGCTAGTGAGGGAGGTAAGAGTCTCCAGCTTCAGAGATTTTTGCAGTTCGTTCCAGTCATTGGCAGCAGAGAACTGGAAGGAGATGCAGCCAAAGGAAGAATTGGCTTTGGGGGTGACCAGTGAGACATACCTGCTGGAGCCCGTGCTACTGGTGGGTGCTGCTATGGTGACCAGTGAGATATACCTGCTGGAGCCCGTGCTACTGGTGGGTGCTGCTATGGTGACCAGTGAGCTGAGATAAGGCGGGACTTTACCTAGCAGAGACTTGTAGATGTTACCAGTTCCCAGCATCATTTGCATTTGGGGCGGCAGGGTAGCCTAGTGGTTAGAGTGTTGGACTCGTCCCCTGAACAGGCACTGTTCCTAGGCCGTCATTGAAAATAAGAATTTGTTCTTAACTGACTTGCCTAGTAAAATAAAAAAATAAAAATAAAAATCAAACAACCTATAGGAGTTGAGTCCATGGCTTTCAATTGAATAGAGGAGTTAATAGGCTTTCCCAGAGGGTCCGTGCTATTCGGATTCCTTGGGATGTCCCTCCCTCAATCAAGTATAAAAGTAAAATGGTTCAGTTTAGTGTTAGTTAAGGGTTATATCTTAGGGTTCAGGGTAGGGACATCCCAAGGAATCCAGCTAGCAGTGACTGTTCATAAAGTGAGAGACGGGCACGTTATTTGAGAGCTCGGTGGCAGACATTCATTTGCTTGTTTTTCTACAAGCGGCAGAAGTGATTTTCCAGAGTGTATACCCTAGATAGTTTCCTTAGAGACGAGGAAAATAATTAGCAAGATGTCTTTGATCCGATTGTAAGTAGGCTATATTTAAGTTGTGATATTGTTGGCAAATATTTAGGCCTACTGTGTGAATAAGGCTAATTTGGTTTATTTGAAAATAATTTATTTTTGTTGATAACGAGTTGAAAGCACATAGGCAATATTATTTACTGTGTCGAGTAGGCTAGTGTACAATAATAATGTAATTTGATGTGTTAGTATTATTTATCTAATTGATAAATTACATTGTAAATGTGGATGGGTATGCTACTTCATTCAATGATTATGGTATTGTATAATGTAATTGAATGTGTTATAGTATAACACATTCATGAAATTGTAAATGGGGATGGGTAGGCTACTTCATTCAGTGAATACTGAATGTCTTGCTATCTCTGGGAGTATGTTAATGAAGGCTTTTCAGCTGTTGAACTATGGCAATGTCAAACTCATTTCTAAGTCTATCTTTCTTTTAGTCAAGAAGTGATGAGCTAGAAAAACCAATCAGCGTCACTGCAGCTGTTCTACCCACCACCCACACTGCTCTCCCTCCACAAGCAACCACATCCTGTTCTCCTGTTCAACTAATTTGCCGCCACACTGAAAAGGACTTTACATACATACCCCTGGGCCCATCTCATTGCTACATGATCCATCCAAGGCCTCAGCTGGATGCCTAAAATGTGAGAAATGTAAACAAGACGCTACAGTTGTGAGTGTGTGTGTGTATGGATGGAGTTCCAAGAAAAGACATGAGAATATGGCAAAGGAGATAGTGATGAGAGTGAGATCATACAGTATGAAAATAAAGACACCTTGGGATCTAAAAAGTGCGTGAGGTGCCCTTTTGTGTGTCATTTTTGTCCGTTTGTGTCATGTCTTGTTATGTCTGTTCCTGTCCTTTCTCTTCATTCTCTCTCTCTGCTGGTCTTTTTAGGTTACCTTCTCTGTCTCTCATTCCTCAGCTGTTCTACATCTGCCCTAACTAGCTCTTTCACTCTTCCCCACCTGTTCTCTCTTCCCCCTCTGATTAGGTCTCTATTTCTCTCTCTGTTCCTGCTACTTTCAGTGTCTGATTCTTGTTTGTGTTTTTTGATGCCAGAAGCAAGCTGTCGTCTCGTTTGCTTCCACCTTGTCCTGTCCTGTCGGAGTCTGCCTGGCAGGAGCATCCTGCACTATACTAACGTTCTTTTTGTTCCGCTGACAACGTTGGAAGAGGATTTATGCCATTCCTGTATTTTCATTAAAGAACTCTGTTTTCTGTTAAAACCGCTTTTGGGTCTTCACTCAAGTTCATAACAGAAGAATCAGACCAAGAATGGACCCAGCGGCTCCGGACCCTTTTCACTCCGCCGTCGAGATCCAGGGAGCGATGCTAGGCAGACACGAGGAGGAATTGTCTGCTGCTCAACATGCCGTTGAGACCCTGGCCGTCCAAGTCTCCAACCTCACAAGACGGGTTCACCAACTCCACCTCGATCCACCGCCCACTTCCAGGGTTTCCGAGTCTCCGGAGCCCAGGATCAACAACCCGCCGTGTTACTCTGGGGAGCCCACTGAGTGCCGCTCATTCCTCACTCAGTGTGATGTGGTGTTCTCTCTCCAGCCCAACACTTACTCCAGGAGCGCAGCCCGCATCGCCTACGTCATTTCTCTCCTTACCGGACGGGCGCGTGAGTGGGGCACGGCAGTCTGGGAGGCGAGGGCTGAGTGTATTAACCAGTATCAGGACTTTAAGGAGGAGATGATACGGGTTTTTGACCATTCTGTTTTTGGCGAGGAGGCTTCCAGGGCCTTGTCTTCCCTATGTCAGGGGAATAGATCCATAACGGATTATTCTATTGAGTTTCGCACTCTCGCTGCCTCTAGTGACTGGAACGAGCCGGCTTTGCTCGCTCGTTTTCTGGAGGGTCTCCACGTCGAGGTTAAGGATGAGATCCTCTCCCGGGAGGTTCCTTCCAGTCTGGACTCCTTAATAGCTCTCGCTATTCGCATAGAGCGACGGTTTGATCTTCGTCGCCGAACTCGTGGAAAGGAGCTCACGTTCTCCGTTGCTCCCCTCTCCACATCACTGCCACCTGCCGCATCACTGCCACCCTCCTCCGCCGGCTCGGATGCTGAGCCTATGCAGCTGGGGGTATTCGCATCTCGGCCAAGGAGAGGGAACGGAGAATCACCAATCGCCTCTGTCTCTACTGCGGCTCCGCTGGTCATTTTGTCACCTCATGTCCAGTAAAAGCCAGAGCTCATCAGTAAGAGGAGGGCTACTGGTGAGCGCAACTACTCAGGCCTCTCCTTCTGGATCACGCACTACCTTTCCGGTCCATCTCCGCTGGCCCGGTTCATCTGCTTCCTGCAGTGCCTTGATAGACTCTGGGGCGGAGGGCTGTTTTATGGACGAGACCTGGGCTCGGGAACATGACATTCCTCTCAGACAGTTAGGGGAGCCCAGGGCCTTGTTCGCTTTAGATGGTAGTTCTCTCCCCAAGATTCAGCGTGAGACGCTGCCTTTAACCCTCACTGTCTCTGGTAATCATAGCGAAACCATTTCTTTTTTAATTTTTCGTTCACCTTTTACACCTGTTGTTTTGGGTCATCCCTGGCTAGTGCGCCATAACCCTTCTATTAATTGGTCTAGTAATACTATCCTATCCTGGAATGTTTCTTGTCATGTAACCTGTTTAATGTCTGCTATCCCTCCTGTTTCCTCTGTCTCTTCTTCACAGGAGGAGCCTGGCGATTTGACAGGGGTGCCGGAGGAGTATCACGATCTGCGCACGGTGTTCAGTCGTTCCAAGGCCACTTCTCTCCCTCCACACCGGTCGTATGACTGTAGTATTGATCTCCTTCCGGGAACTACTCCCCCCGGGGTAGATTATACTCTCTGTCGGCTCCCGAACGTAAGGCTCTCGAGGATTATTTGTCGGTTTCGCTCGACGCCGGTACCATAGTCTCCTCCTCCTCCCCCCGCCGGAGCGGGGTTTTTTTTTGTTCAGAAGAAGGACAGGTCCCTGCGCCCATGCGTGGATTATCGAGGGCTGAATGACATAACAGTTAAGAATCGTTATCCGCTTCCTCTTATGTCTTCAGCCTTCGAGATCCTGCAGGGAGCCAGGTTTTTCACCAAATTGGACCTTCGTAACGCCTACCATCTCGTGCGCATCAGGGAGGGGGACGAGTGGAAGACGGCGTTTAACACTCCGTTAGGGCACTTTGAATACCGGGTTCTTCCTTTCGGCCTCGTTAACGCTCCAGCTGTCTTTCAGGCACTAGTTAACGACGTCCTGAGAGACATGCTGAACATTTTTGTTTTCGTTTACATGGACGATATCCTGATTTTTTCACCGTCTCTCTCGATTCATGTTCAGCACGTGCGACGCGTCCTCCAGCGCCTTTTGGAGAACTGTCTTTATGTGAAGGCTGAGAAGTGCACTTTTCATGCCGCCTCTGTCCCTTTTCTCGGTTCCGTTATTTCCGCTGAGGGCATTAAGATGGATCCCGCTAAGGTCCAGGCTGTCATTGATTGGCCCGTTCCTAAGTCACGCGTCGAGCTGCAGCGCTTTCTGGGCTTCGCTAATTTCTACCGTCGTTTCATCCGTAATTTCGGTCAGGTGGCAGCTCCTCTCACAGCCCTTACTTCTGTTAAGACGTGCTTTAAGTGGTCCGTTTCCGCCCAGGGAGCTTTTGATCTTCTTAAGAATCGTTTTACATCCGCTCCTATTCTTGTTACACCTGACATCTCTAGACAGTTTGTTGTTGAGGTTGACGCGTCAGAGGTGGGCGTGGGAGCCATTCTTTCTCAGCGCTCTCTCTGACGGCAAGGTCCATCCTTGCGCGTTTTCTCTCATCGCTTATCGCCGTCAGAACGTAACTATGATGTTGGTAATCGCGAACTGCTCGCCATCCGCTTAGCCCTAGGCGAATGGCGACGTGGTTGGAGGGGGCGACCGTTCCTTTTGTCGTTTGGACTGACCATAGGAACCTTGAGTACATCCGTTCAGCCAAACGACTTAATGCGCGTCAAGCTCGTTGGGCTCTGTTTTTCGCTCGTTTCGAGTTTGTTATTTCTTATCGTCCGGGCTCAAAAACACCAAGCCTGATGCTTTATCTCGTCTCTTCAGTTCTTCTGAGGTCTCCACCGACCCCGAGGGGATTCTCCCTGATGGGCGTGTTGTCGGGTTGACTGTCTGGGGAATTGAGAGGCAGGTAAAGCAAGCACTCGCTCACACTCCGTCGCCGCGAGCTTGTCCTAGGAACCTTCTGTTCGTTCCCGTTCCTACTCGTCCGGCCGTTCTTCAGTGGGCCCACTCTGCCAAGTTAGCCGGCCACCCCGGCATTCGGGGTACGCTCGCTTCCATTCGCCAGCGTTTCTGGTGGCCCACTCGGGAACGTGACGCGCGTCGATTTGTCGCCGCTTGTTCGGTCTGACTAAATCTGGGAACTCTCCTCCTGCCGGCCGTCTCAGACCGCTTCCCATTCCCTCTCGACCGTGGTCTCACATCGCTTTAGATTTTATCACCGGACTGCCTTCATCAGCGGGGAAGACAGTTATTCTTACGGTTGTCGATAGATTCTCTAAGGCGGCTCATTTCATTCCTCTCGATAAGCTCCCTTCTGCTAAGGAGACGGCTCAGATCATTATCGAGAATGTTTTCCGAATTCATGGCCTTCCGTCTGACGTCGTTTCCGACAGAGGCCCGCAGTTCACGTCTCAATTTTGGAGGGAGTTTTGCCGTTTGATTGGGGCTTCCGTCAGTCTCTCGTCCGGCTTTCATCCCCAGTCTAACGGTCAAGCCGAACGGGCCAATCAGACTGTTGGTCGCATTTTACGCAGTCTTTCTTTTCGTAACCCTGCGTCTTGGTCAGAACAGCTCCCCTGGGCAGAGTACGCCCACAACTCGCTTCCCTCGTCTGCTACCGGTCTATCCCCTTTTCAGTGTAGCCTCGGGTACCAGCCTCCGCTGTTCTCTTCTCAGCTCGCCGAGTCCTGCGTCCCCTCCGCTCAGGCTTTTGTCCAGCGTTGCGAGCGCACCTGGAAGGGGGTCAGGTCGGCACTTTGCCGTAATAGGGCGCAGACTGTGAGGGCCGCTAATAAGCGTAGGACCAAGAGTCCTAGATATTGTTGCGGTCAGAGAGTATGGCTCTCCACTCAGAACCTTCCCCTTAAGACAGCTTCTCGCAAGTTGGCCCCGCGGTTCATTGGTCCGTTCCGTATTTCCCAGGTCATTAATCCTGTCGCAGTGCGACTTCTTCTCCCGCGCTATCTTCGTCGCGTTCACCCGGTCTTCCATGTCTCCTGTGTTAAGCCCGTTCTTCGCGCCCCCGCTCGTCCCTCCCCCCCCATCCTTGTCGAGGGCGCACCCATCTACAGGGTTCGTAAGATTTTGGACATGCGCCCTCGGGGCCGTGGTCATCAGTACCTAGTGGATTGGGAGGGGTACGGTCCTGAGGAGAGGAGTTGGGTTTCCTCTCGGGACGTGCTGGACCGTTCGCTGATCGATGATTTCCTCCGTTGCCGCCAGGTTTCTCCTCGAGTGCGCCAGGAGGCGCTCGGTGAGTGGGGGGGGGTACTGTCATGTCTTGTTATGTCTGTTCCTGTCCTTTCTCTTCATTCTCTCTCTCTGCTGGTCTTTTTAGGTTACCTTCTCTGTCTCTCATTCCTCAGCTGTTCTACATCTGCCCTAACTAGCTCTTTCACTCTTCCCCACCTGTTCTCTCTTCCCCTCTGATTAGGTCTCTATTTCTCTCTCTGTTCCTGCTACTTTCAGTGTCTGATTCTTGTTTGTGTTTTTTGATGCCAGAAGCAAGCTGTCGTCTCGTTTGCTTCCACCTTGTCCTGTCCTGTCGGAGTCTGCCTGGCAGGAGCATCCTGCACTATACTAACGTTCTTTTTGTTCCGCTGACAACGTTGGAAGAGGATTTATGCCATTCCTGTATTTTCATTAAAGAACTCTGTTTTCTGTTAAAACCGCTTTTGGGTCTTCACTCAAGTTCATAACAGTTTGAGGATACTAGTTTATTCTTCTGGAACTTTTATGAGTGTAATGTTTACTGTTAACTTTTGATTGTTTATTTCACTTGTGTTAATTATCTATTTCACTTGCATTGGCAATGTAAACATACGTTTCCCATGCCAATAAAGCCATTTGAATTGAATTAAAGGTATGTTTGAACCTTGCAAAAGGTCACAGATGGTCTTCCATCCAGACAATGCAATAAATCGTGATTGAGTCATCATGCTGGGCCTCATACATCAGCCAGTCACCAGTACATCACCTTCTCTCATTCTTCCACTACAGTCGTCGTTCATGGAAAACAAATGAAAAATCAAAGGGCCTATGCAGAGCATTGAAACCTTTTGTTGTGGTTGTTTTTTACCGATGCCTGTTTATTCATCAAAAGCAGAAGATAGTAAATATCATTAATCACAATGGTTAACTTATGCAAATTAAATAGGAAAACATGTCAAGCTTATCAATAGGATTACAGTTAGCTGAATTGGGTACACATATGGCTCAGGAGAAAATGTAAGAAAGGAAAACAACCAGATTCTAATCTAATCAACTATATTTAAATGATAGGAGTGCACCCTTGTGTTGCTTCCTCTGAACTATCCACAGTTTCCCTGTAACTATAAATCCATAGTATCTGCAGTACAATGATATATATCCAAATTCATAGCTCTTTACGAACTCTTGAACAATCCAAACATGACAATTTCATTAATTACATTAATTTTGGTGATTTACGTTTTCATCCGTCTTCACACTTCTCCTGGCGTCAGTGACCCCAGTACTTCCATGGGGTCACTAACCTGTACCTCCACTCGGTACCGGTACCCCTGTATATAGCCTCGTTATTGTTATTTTTATTGTGTTACTTTTTCTTTTACTATTTTTACTTTAGTTTATTTAGTAAATATTTTCTTAACTGTTTCTTGAACTGCATTGTTGGTTAAGGGCTTTGTAAGTAAGCATTTTACAGAAAGGTCTACCTGTTGGATTTGGAGCATGTGACAAATACAATTTGATTTGATTTGACATAATCCGACATTTTAATATCTTCCATTGTCAATAGATATCCCCTCCCTCCTCCAGGTTTGGATAAACGAACCAACCACACCCTCAAGACTGCCATGTGCAAGTCCCTTGACGGGTTCTGGGAATGGTGTGAGGACAACCTGAAGGTCATTCTCTTTGCACACAACAACAGTGTCCAGGCCTCCAGAGCACTCACCCTATAGCCTGCTATATGGACTGGAGCTGAATGGACTGGAGCTGCTGCTGTATGGACTGGAGCTGCTGCTGTATGGACTGGAGCTGCAGCTGTATGGACTGGAGCTGCAGCTGTTTGGACTGGAGCTGCAGCTGTATGGACTGGAGCTGCTGCTGTATGGACTGGAGCTGCAGCTGTATGGACTGGAGCTGCAGCTGTATGGACTGGAGCTGCAGCTGTATGGACTGGAGCTGCTGCTGTATGGACTGGAGCTGCAGCTGTATGGACTGGAGCTGCTGCTGTATGGACTGGAGCTGCAGCTGTATGGACTGGAGCTGCAGCTGTATGGACTGGAGCTGCAGCTGTATGGACTGGAGCTGCAGCTGTATGGACTGGAGCTGCTGCTGTATGGACTGGAGCTGCAGTTGTATGGACTGGAGCTGCAGCTGTAAGGACTGGAGCTGCAGCTGTTGACTGTGGTAAACAATGCAATTGTATATACAATTATTTCAAATTTGTGATTGACTTAGTGTTGTTTGTCTATTTCAAATTTTTGCATAACATACTTTCAGATCACTGAAACTCCACCTGATCTGGTGGAAGTTGTCGAACCAGATCAGAAGGCCTTCGAGGGCCACCTCCAGGCACAGACTGAGAAGGATGTGGAGGTTTTTGACCAGGTAAAAATGTATTGTCCGCTGTTAATTTATTTTCTGCCCCTCCAAGAGATATGTAAGTGTATTTGGAATAATATGAAATATAAATTTTATGTATTTATATTATCAATCAAGGTGACATTGAACATTGACAAGGTACAGAAGTAACAGAAGGAGAGCTACCGGAGGATAATCAAGGATGGGACCAAGAGCTTCTACATCCGGGCGAATGACTTGGTTTGGAAGAAGGACGAAAGGAAGGCGAGACCTGGAAAACCTTGCTGCTCTTTCGCTCCTAGCTGGGTTCACCATCTGTTAAGCTGAATAGAAAAATCTCAGATGATAACTATTTGCATTTGCCTCCTCATAGTGGGCTGTGTCACCATGCTGTCTGCAGTATCAACACTGGGCCGGAGGTTTTTCCAAAGTCAATCTTAAAGCTAACCACTGGGACACAGTAAGTAACCTCCGCTGCCAGGTAGGTACTGTTAATGTGTATGACTCCAGTGGTTATGACACCACCCCAGAGTTTCTCTGACAACTCACCTCTCATCTTTTCCAGGGACCATCCCTTACCTCCCTCAGCAACCCCACTGACATAACAAATGACAGACGGGTATCCTTTCTTTCTGTCTGCAGTTAACAATATTGGATGTCTACTCAAACATTTAAATTAAACTATTGATTAACTGTATTTTTGCATACCTGATCAGCCTGTAACCTGTGTGTTTGTTTGTTTATGTCTCTGTCTCCTACCCTGTTCCCTGTTCTCCAGGACCTAGGGGCTCTGCCCAACACCCAGATATGTTATCCAGTTATCCACCTGATGTTGTCAATTACCAACCACCCTTCAACTTTTCATTACATCATCTACAGCTACTGTTATTGTCATGTTGTCATTATCTGCTAAGAAATGTTCTTGCTCCATCATACTGGGCACATAGTGTTTTTAGTTAATCTGTGTATCTCACATTAACATTGCAAACACTAATTGCTCCGGTAAGTCACTCTGCTAAATTACTAAAATGTGTAAATGTAATAATCAAATGTATTTGCATATGAGTGAAGTAGAAATTAGCTGACTGTGATCTAAGGTAAGTAACATTCATGTGTGAGGAGGACATCGAAATTATATATTTTTTGTTTTACCCCGATGCCTGTTTATTCATAAAAAAGCAGATGATAGTAAATATCATTAATCGCAATGGTTCGTCTATGCATATTAATAGGAAAACATTCCAAGCAAATTAATAGGACTACATTTAGCCTAATTGGGAACAAATATAACGCGGGGGAAAGTCAAACGATCCTAGTCAATCTATTGTTGTGTTTATCTGTTAGGTGTATGGATAGACCCACACCGATTTGAAGATTTTGGTCTTTTTCTGTAAGTATAGCCTACCACTAATATTCTACATTGCGGAGCATTTAATAAAACAACCATATTGTCCTGTGATAGTGACACTTGCTTTCATTTAAAAGTGAATGTTTTCATAAGCCTCTAGGTCTACCAAAAAATGATGTTGAGGCTGTTCAAGACCTTTGATAGTCTACTAGCCTATGTGGAAATAATCGTGGAGTTATACCCTAGATCACTTTACATAATCTGGACGGTTGTTTTTCTAAGGCTAATTAAACAAGGGGTAACATACACTTTTTTTACCTGTCTCTATAACAAGGGTTAGGCCTATATCCTCACATACCCCCTCAATTCGAGCCCTGCTTTTAACCATAAGACATCTCCACAGAAATGTAGAGCCTAAGGATTGCATGGTGTCAGTGATTGTGTCTGTTAAACCGTTAAACTGGGAACTCTGGTGAAAAATCGAGGTCAAATCATGACACCAGTGATTTTCAGGTCAGAGAAAGATGCCTGCATTGGAATTCCGAGTTGGATGACCTGAGCTCGTTTTTTTTTCCAGAGTTCCCAGTTGTCTTGAATGCACTGAAGTCGGAAGAGGTGATATGCCTGTTTTAGCTAAATCAACAAATTAAATTGATTAGATTACTCTGGCAATGAAAAATGTTTTTTACAAAATCATGTAGATGTAGACGTTTGTAAGGCGTTCATGTTGAGATCTTTAATAATAAACTAGTCACTTAAACTGACGCTTGACACATGTAGACATTTTTAAGGCATTCGTGGTAAGATCGTTCATAATAAACTTACAAGCAAACTGACACGTGACGTGTCAGCGCCACGTTGCACGACGTGAACACTACGTATACATGATGTGTACGTGCTGGCAGTTTGACACCTTAGAAAAAAAGTGGTCTCCGTTGACAGTCCATGTTAATTCATGCTGGTATTTTATGGCACTAGGAAGACGTTAGGTGACTTCGTGAGAGGTATCAGTAGCTTCACGAGGCTTAATTCCAGCACTTATCACCCCCCATAGCCTACCCCATTCCGCCCACCTGAAACCCTCTTCCCCAAAACTAAAGTGTGTGTGTTTTTTTTGTCTTACAGCCTGCTATGGTAGTTAAGGGTCACAGTGAGGTCTGAAGTTGAAGCTGGAACGAAAAGTGCAAATCAATCCCAGAACAACAGCAAAGGACGTTGTGAAGATGCTGGAGGAAAAAGGTACAAAAGTATCTATATCCACAGTAAAACGAGTCCTATATTGACATAATCTGAAAGGCCGCTCAGCAAGGAAGAGCCACTGCTCCAAAACCACCATACATTTTTTTTGTAGACCTCCACAAGTCTGGGTCATCCTTGGGAGCAATTTCCAAACGCCTGAAGGTACCACGTTCATTCTGTCTCTTAGAGATGAACGTACTCCTTGTGAAAAGTGCAAATCAATCCCAGAACAACAGCAAAGGACCTTGTGAAAATGCTGGAGGAAACAGGTACAAAAGTATCTATGTCCACAGTAAAACGAGTCCTATATTGACATAACCTGAAAGGCCACTCAGCAAGGAAGCAGCCATTGCTCCAAAACCGCCATTAAAAAGCCAGACTGCAACTGCACATGGGGACAAAGATCATACTTTTTGGATAAATATCCTCTGGTCTGATGAATCCAAAATATAACTGTTTGGCCATAATGACCATCATTATGTTTGGAGGAGAAAAGGGGAGGCTTGCAAGCCGAAGAACAACATCCCAACCGTGAAGCACGGGGGTGGCAGCATCATGTTGCGGGGGTGCTTTGCTGCAGGAGGCACTGGTGCACTTCACAAAATAGATGGCTTCATTAGGCAGGAAAATTATGTGGATATATTGAAGTAACATCTCAAGACATCAATCAGGAAGTTAAAGCTTGGTCGCAAATGGGTCTTCAAAATGGACAATGACCCCAAGCATACTTCCAAAGTTGTGGCAAAATGGCTGAAGGACAAAGTCAAGGTATTGGAGTGGCCATCACAAAGCCCTGACCTCAATCCTATAGAACATTTGTGGGCAGAAGTGAAAAAGTATGTGAGAGCGAGGAGGCCTACAAACCTGACTCAGTTACACCAGCTCTGTCAGGAGGAATGGGCCAAAATTCACCCAACTTATTGTGGGATGCTTGTGGAAGGCTACCCGAATCTTTGACCCAAGTTAAACAATTTAAAGGCAATTCTACCAAATACTAATTGAATGTATGTAAACTTCTGACCCACTGGGAATGTGACATTCACATTCTTAAAATAAAGTGGTGATCCTAACTGACCTACGACAGGGAATTGTTACTAGGATTAAATGTCAGGAATTGTGGAAAACTGAGTTTAAATGTAATTTGCTAAGGTGTATGTAAACTTCCGACTTCAACTGTATGGTTGAATTACCGACTGGGATGGGGCCCATTGATCAAAAAATGTATCTTCTCTCCGCCCCATGTCAAACTGTGTAGGATTGCAATAAACTTGCGTTAAAACGGCAACATTTTCTGTATGCCCAATGGCAAAATGTGCAGAATTGCCACCCATCATGATGAGTTCTGTTTTTTTGTGGCCCCCACCCCATCAAAGTTGCCCATCCCTGATTTAAATAGAACCATGAGGAAAGCTGCAGAAAACATTATGCTGAAGTATGGAAATTCCCATAGAAGAACATTGTTTCTTAACGATCTCTGAGCAATTTACTTTAAATAGAACCATAAGGTATCCTGTAGGAAATGTTAATGGAAGGTTGTATGCAAAACGAAGAAGAAACATATAGTTCTAGCTGGGAAGGTTATGCAGGTTGTTGGAGAAACCACACCACTGCTCAGCATTTGAGGGAATACTCAATTATGAAAGAAAATACTTTAAGGTGAAACTAATATCTGTATTATTTAGATACATAAATAATTATTATGTTAAAAGAACACAAGATACAGACACGAATGTCAAAATATAATGCAGTCCAGAAAAAAGGATGTTCCCATGCAGAATTACATAAAATGCCAAAATAAATCAATGTTTTTTCATAACTCACATTCAAAATTAGTGGACTTTAAGTCAAGGATAGTTTTTTCCAATAACACGGTAAGCCTATACATAGCCTAAACATTTGCAAATTTAAAATGTTCACTTGAAAAAGCCAAGGTTTAAAAGTTTAATTTTTTAAAGTGTAAAATCTGAACCTAGATGAAGGCTATA